>NC_053394.1:257871249-257977983 GCF_905171765.1 Bufo bufo
TGGGCCTAAATGTGTGACAGTGGCCTGTTCCAGTGGTGGGTGACATGAAGCCTGATTCTCTGCTATGACATGAAGACAGATTCTGTGCTGACATCAAGCCAGATTCTCTGTTACGGGACCTCTCTCCTCTGACTGGGTGCCTGGGCCTAAATGTGTGACAGTGGCCTGTTCCAGTGGTGGGTGACGTGAAGCCTGATTCTCTGCTATGACATGAAGACAGATTCTGCGCTGACATAAGGCCAGATTCTCTGTTACGGGACCTCTCTCCTCTGCCTGGGTACCTGGGCCTAAATGTGTGACAGTGGCCTGTTCCAGTGGTGGGTGACGTGAAGCCTGATTCTCTGCTATGACATGAATACAGATTCTGCGCTGACATAAGGCCAGATTCTCTGTTACGGGACCTCTCTCCTCTGTCTGGGTGCCGGGGCCTAAATATGTGACAGTGGCTTGTTCCAGTGGTGGGTGACGTGAAGCCTGATTCTCTGCTATGACATGAAGACAGATTCTGTGCTGACATAAGGCCAGATTCTCTGTTACGGGACCTCTCTCCTCTGCCTGGGTGCCTGGGCCTAAATGTGTGACAGTGGCCTGTTCCAGTGGTGGGTGACGTGAAGCCTGATTCTCTGCTATGACATGAAGACAGATTCTGTGTTGACATAAGGCCAGATTCTCTGTTACGGGACCTCTCTCCTCTGACTGGGTGCCTGTGCCTAAATGTGTGACAGTGGCCTGTTCCAGTGGTGGGTGACATGAAGCCTGATTCTCTGCTATGACATGAAGACAGATTCTGTGCTGACATCAGGCCAGATTCTCTGTTACGGGACCTCTCTCCTCTGCCTGGGTGCCGGGGCCTAAATGTGTGACAGTGGCCTGTTCCAGTGGTGGGTGACGTGAAGCCTGATTCTCTGCTATGACATGAATACAGATTCTGCGCTGACATAAGGCCAGATACTCTGTTACGGGACCGCTCTCCTCTGTCTGGTTGCCGGGGCCTAAATGTGTGAAGGTGGCCTGTTCCAGTGGTGGGTGACGTGAAGCCTGATTCTCTGCTATGACATGAAGACTGATTCTGCGCTGACATAAGGCCAGATTCTCTGTTACGGGACCTCTCTCCTCTGCCTGGGTGCCTGGGCCTAAATGTGTGACAGTGGCCTGTTCCAGTGGTGGGTGACATGAAGCCTGATTCTCTGCTATGACATGAAGACAGATTCTGTGCTGACATCAAGCCAGATTCTCTGTTACGGGACCTCTCTCCTCTGACTGGGTGCCTGGGCCTAAATGTGTGACAGTGGCCTGTTCCAGTGGTGGGTGACGTGAAGCTTGATTCTCTGCTATGACATGAAGACAGATTCTGCGCTGACATAAGGCCAGATTCTCTGTTACGGGACCTCTCTCCTCTGCCTGGGTACCTGGGCCTAAATGTGTGACAGTGGCCTGTTCCAGTGGTGGGTGACGTGAAGCCTGATTCTCTGCTATGACATGAATACAGATTCTGCGCTGACATAAGGCCAGATTCTCTGTTACGGGACCTCTCTCCACTGCCTGGGTGCCTGGGCCTAAATATGTGACAGTGGCCTGTTCCAGTGGTTGGTGACGTGAAGCCTGATTCTCTGCTATGACATGAATACAGATTCTGCGCTGACATAAGGCCAGATTCTCTGTTACGGGACCTCTCTCCTCTGTCTGGGTGCCGGGGCCTAAATATGTGACAGTGGCTTGTTCCAGTGGTGGGTGACGTGAAGCCTGATTCTCTGCTATGACATGAAGACAGATTCTGTGCTGACATAAGGCCAGATTCTCTGTTACGGGACCTCTCTCCTCTGCCTGGGTGCCTGGGCCTAAATGTGTGACAGTGGCCTGTTCCAGTGGTGGGTGACGTGAAGCCTGATTCTCTGCTATGACATGAAGACAGATTCTGTGTTGACATAAGGCCAGATTCTCTGTTACGGGACCTCTCTCCTCTGACTGGGTGCCTGGGCCTAAATGTGTGACAGTGGCCTGTTCCAGTGGTGGGTGACATGAAGCCTGATTCTCTGCTATGACATGAAGACAGATTCTGTGCTGACATCAGGCCAGATTCTCTGTTACGGGACCTCTCTCCTCTGCCTGGGTGCCTGGGCCTAAATGTGTGACAGTGGCCTGTTCCAGTGGTGGGTGACGTGAAGCCTGATTCTCTGCTATGACATGAATACAGATTCTGCGCTGACATAAGGCCAGATTCTCTGTTACGGGACCTCTCTCCTCTGCCTGGGTGCCTGGGCCTAAATATGTGACAGTGGCCGGTTCCAGTGGTGGGTGACGTGAAGCCTGATTCTCTGCTATGACATGAAGACAGATTCTGCGCTGACATAAGGCCAGATTCTCTGTTACGGGACCTCTCTCCTCTGCCAGGGTACCTGGGCCTAAATGTGTGACAGTGGCCTGTTCCAGTGGTGGGTGACATGAAGCCTGATTCTCTGCTATGACATGAATACAGATTCTGCGCTGACATAAGGCCAGATTCTCTGTTACGGGACCGCTCTCCTCTGTCTGGGTGCCGGGGCCTAAATGTGTGACAGTGGCCTGTTCCAGTGGTGGGTGACGTGAAGCCTGATTCTCTGCTATGACATGAAGACAGATTCTGCGCTGACATAAGGCCAGATTCTCTGTTACGGGACCTCTCTCCTCTGCCAGGGTACCTGGGCCTAAATGTGTGACAGTGGCCTGTTCCAGTGGTGGGTGACATGAAGCCTGATTCTCTGCTATGACATGAATACAGATTCTGCGCTGACATAAGGCCAGATTCTCTGTTACGGGACCTCTCTCCTCTGCCTGGGTGCCTGGGCCTAAATATGTGACAGTGGCCTGTTCCAGTGGTGGGTGACGTGAAGCCTGATTCTCTGCTATGACATGAATACAGATTCTGTACTGACATAAGGCCAGATTCTCTGTTACGGGACCTCTCTCCTCTGTCTGGGTGCCGGGGCCTAAATATGTGACAGTGGCTTGTTCCAGTGGTGGGTGACGTGAAGCCTGATTCTCTGCTATGACATGAAGACAGATTCTGTGCTGACATAAGGCCAGATTCTCTGTTACGGGACCTCTCTCCTCTGCCTGGGTGCCTGGGCCTAAATGTGTGACAGTGGCCTGTTCCAGTGGTGGGTGACGTGAAGCCTGATTCTCTGCTATGACATGAAGACAGATTCTGTGTTGACATACGGCCAGATTCTCTGTTACGGGACCTCTCTCCTCTGACTGGGTGCCTGGGCCTAAATGTGTGACAGTGGCCTGTTCCAGTGGTGGGTGACGTGAAGCCTGATTCTCTGCTATGACATGAAGACAGATTCTGTGCTGACATCAGGCCAGATTCTCTGTTACGGGACCTCTCTCCTCTGCCTGGGTGCCTGGGCCTAAATGTGTGACAGTGGCCTGTTCCAGTGGTGGGTGACGTGAAGCCTGATTCTCTGCTATGACATGAATACAGATTCTGCGCTGACATGAGGCCAAATACTGTGTTACGGGACCGCTCTCCTCTGTCTGGGTGCCGGGGCCTAAATGTGTGACAGTGGCCTGTTCCAGTGGTGGGTGACGTGAAGCCTGATTCTCTGCTATGACATGAAGACTGATTCTGCGCTGACATAAGGCCAGATTCTCTGTTACGGGACCTCTCTCCTCTGCCTGGGTGCCTGGGCCTAAATGTGTGACAGTGGCCTGTTCCAGTGGTGGGTGACATGAAGCCTGATTCTCTGCTATGACATGAAGACAGATTCTGTGCTGACATCAAGCCAGATTCTCTGTTACGGGACCTCTCTCCTCTGACTGGGTGCCTGGGCCTAAATGTGTGACAGTGGCCTGTTCCAGTGGCGTGTGACGTGAAGCTTGATTCTCTGCTATGACATGAAGACAGATTCTGCGCTGACATAAGGCCAGATTCTCTGTTACGGGACCTCTCTCCTCTGCCTGGGTACCTGGGCCTAAATGTGTGACAGTGGCCTGTTCCAGTGGTGGGTGACGTGAAGCCTGATTCTCTGCTATGACATGAATACAGATTCTGCGCTGACATAAGGCCAGATTCTCTGTTACGGGACCTCTCTCCTCTGTCTGGGTGCCGGGGCCTAAATATGTGACAGTGGCTTGTTCCAGTGGTGGGTGACGTGAAGCCTGATTCTCTGCTATGACATGAAGACAGATTCTGTGCTGACATAAGGCCAGATTCTCTGTTACGGGACCTCTCTCCTCTGCCTGGGTGCCTGGGCCTAAATGTGTGACAGTGGCCTGTTCCAGTGGTGGGTGACGTGAAGCCTGATTCTCTGCTATGACATGAAGACAGATTCTGTGTTGACATAAGGCCAGATTCTCTGTTACGGGACCTCTCTCCTCTGACTGGGTGCCTGTGCCTAAATGTGTGACAGTGGTCTGTTCCAGTGGTGGGTGACATGAAGCCTGATTCTCTGCTATGACATGAAGACAGATTCTGTGCTGACATCAGGCCAGATTCTCTGTTACGGGACCTCTCTCCTCTGCCTGGGTGCCGGGGCCTAAATGTGTGACAGTGGCCTGTTCCAGTGGTGGGTGACGTGAAGCCTGATTCTCTGCTATGACATGAATACAGATTCTGCGCTGACATAAGGCCAGATTCTCTGTTACGGGACCTCTCTCCTCTGCCTGGGTGCCTGGGCCTAAATATGTGACAGTGGCCGGTTCCAGTGGTGGGTGACGTGAAGCCTGATTCTCTGCTATGACATGAAGACAGATTCTGCGCTGACATAAGGCCAGATTCTCTGTTACGGGACCTCTCTCCTCTGCCTGGGTGCCGGGGCCTAAATATGTGACAGTGGCTTGTTCCAGTGGTGGGTGACGTGAAGCCTGATTCTCTGCTATGACATGAAGACAGATTCTGTGCTGACATAAGGCCAGATTCTCTGTTACGGGACCTCTCTCCTCTGCCTGGGTGCCTGGGCCTAAATGTGTGACAGTGGCCTGTTCCAGTGGTGGGTGACGTGAAGCCTGATTCTCTGCTATGACATGAAGACAGATTCTGTGTTGACATACGGCCAGATTCTCTGTTACGGGACCTCTCTCCTCTGACTGGGTGCCTGGGCCTAAATGTGTGACAGTGGCCTGTTCCAGTGGTGGGTGACGTGAAGCCTGATTCTCTGCTATGACATGAAGACAGATTCTGTGCTGACATCAGGCCAGATTCTCTGTTACGGGACCTCTCTCCTCTGCCTGGGTGCCTGGGCCTAAATGTGTGACAGTGGCCTGTTCCAGTGGTGGGTGACGTGAAGCCTGATTCTCTGCTATGACATGAATACAGATTCTGCGCTGACATGAGGCCAAATACTGTGTTACGGGACCGCTCTCCTCTGTCTGGGTGCCGGGGCCTAAATGTGTGACAGTGGCCTGTTCCAGTGGTGGGTGACGTGAAGCCTGATTCTCTGCTATGACATGAAGACTGATTCTGCGCTGACATAAGGCCAGATTCTCTGTTACGGGACCTCTCTCCTCTGCCTGGGTGCCTGGGCCTAAATGTGTGACAGTGGCCTGTTCCAGTGGTGGGTGACATGAAGCCTGATTCTCTGCTATGACATGAAGACAGATTCTGTGCTGACATCAAGCCAGATTCTCTGTTACGGGACCTCTCTCCTCTGACTGGGTGCCTGGGCCTAAATGTGTGACAGTGGCCTGTTCCAGTGGTGGGTGACGTGAAGCCTGATTCTCTGCTATGACATGAAGACAGATTCTGCGCTGACATAAGGCCAGATTCTCTGTTACGGGACCTCTCTCCTCTGCCTGGGTGCCTGGGCCTAAATGTGTGACAGTGGCCTGTTCCAGTGGTGGGTGACGTGAAGCCTGATTCTCTGCTATGACATGAATACAGATTCTGCGCTGACATAAGGCCAGATTCTCTGTTACGGGACCTCTCTCCTCTGTCTGGGTGCCGGGGCCTAAATGTGTGACAGTGGCCTGTTCCAGTGGTGGGTGACGTGAAGCCTGATTCTCTGCTATGACATGAAGACAGATTCTGTGCTGACATAAGGCCAGATTCTCTGTTACGGGACCTCTCTCCTCTGACTGGGTGCCTGGGCCTAAATGTGTGACAGTGGCCTGTTCCAGTGGTGGGTGACGTGAAGCCTGATTCTCTGCTATGACATGAAGACAGATTCTGTGCTGACATAAGGCCAGATTCTCTGTTACGGGACCTCTCTCCTCTGCCTGGGTGCCTGGGCCTAAATGTGTGACAGTGGCCTGTTCCAGTGGTGGGTGACGTGAAGCCTGATTCTCTGCTATGACATGAATACAGATTCTGCGCTGACATAAGGCCAGATTCTCTGTTACGGGACCTCTCTCCTCTGTCTGGGTGCCGGGGCCTAAATATGTGACAGTGGCTTGTTCCAGTGGTGGGTGACGTGAAGCCTGATTCTCTGCTATGACATGAAGACAGATTCTGTGCTGACATAAGGCCAGATTCTCTGTTACGGGACCTCTCTCCTCTGCCTGGGTGCCTGGGCCTAAATGTGTGACAGTGGCCTGTTCCAGTGGTGGGTGACGTGAAGCCTGATTCTCTGCTATGACATGAAGACAGATTCTGTGTTGACATAAGGCCAGATTCTCTGTTACGGGACCTCTCTCCTCTGACTGGGTGCCTGTGCCTAAATGTGTGACAGTGGTCTGTTCCAGTGGTGGGTGACATGAAGCCTGATTCTCTGCTATGACATGAAGACAGATTCTGTGCTGACATCAGGCCAGATTCTCTGTTACGGGACCTCTCTCCTCTGCCTGGGTGCCGGGGCCTAAATGTGTGACAGTGGCCTGTTCCAGTGGTGGGTGACGTGAAGCCTGATTCTCTGCTATGACATGAATACAGATTCTGCGCTGACATAAGGCCAGATTCTCTGTTACGGGACCTCTCTCCTCTGCCTGGGTGCCTGGGCCTAAATATGTGACAGTGGCCGGTTCCAGTGGTGGGTGACGTGAAGCCTGATTCTCTGCTATGACATGAAGACAGATTCTGCGCTGACATAAGGCCAGATTCTCTGTTACGGGACCTCTCTCCTCTGCCTGGGTGCCGGGGCCTAAATATGTGACAGTGGCTTGTTCCAGTGGTGGGTGACGTGAAGCCTGATTCTCTGCTATGACATGAAGACAGATTCTGTGCTGACATAAGGCCAGATTCTCTGTTACGGGACCTCTCTCCTCTGCCTGGGTGCCTGGGCCTAAATGTGTGACAGTGGCCTGTTCCAGTGGTGGGTGACGTGAAGCCTGATTCTCTGCTATGACATGAAGACAGATTCTGTGTTGACATACGGCCAGATTCTCTGTTACGGGACCTCTCTCCTCTGACTGGGTGCCTGGGCCTAAATGTGTGACAGTGGCCTGTTCCAGTGGTGGGTGACGTGAAGCCTGATTCTCTGCTATGACATGAAGACAGATTCTGTGCTGACATCAGGCCAGATTCTCTGTTACGGGACCTCTCTCCTCTGCCTGGGTGCCTGGGCCTAAATGTGTGACAGTGGCCTGTTCCAGTGGTGGGTGACGTGAAGCCTGATTCTCTGCTATGACATGAATACAGATTCTGCGCTGACATGAGGCCAAATACTGTGTTACGGGACCGCTCTCCTCTGTCTGGGTGCCGGGGCCTAAATGTGTGACAGTGGCCTGTTCCAGTGGTGGGTGACGTGAAGCCTGATTCTCTGCTATGACATGAAGACTGATTCTGCGCTGACATAAGGCCAGATTCTCTGTTACGGGACCTCTCTCCTCTGCCTGGGTGCCTGGGCCTAAATGTGTGACAGTGGCCTGTTCCAGTGGTGGGTGACATGAAGCCTGATTCTCTGCTATGACATGAAGACAGATTCTGTGCTGACATCAAGCCAGATTCTCTGTTACGGGACCTCTCTCCTCTGACTGGGTGCCTGGGCCTAAATGTGTGACAGTGGCCTGTTCCAGTGGCGTGTGACGTGAAGCTTGATTCTCTGCTATGACATGAAGACAGATTCTGCGCTGACATAAGGCCAGATTCTCTGTTACGGGACCTCTCTCCTCTGCCTGGGTACCTGGGCCTAAATGTGTGACAGTGGCCTGTTCCAGTGGTGGGTGACGTGAAGCCTGATTCTCTGCTATGACATGAATACAGATTCTGCGCTGACATAAGGCCAGATTCTCTGTTACGGGACCTCTCTCCTCTGTCTGGGTGCCGGGGCCTAAATATGTGACAGTGGCTTGTTCCAGTGGTGGGTGACGTGAAGCCTGATTCTCTGCTATGACATGAAGACAGATTCTGTGCTGACATAAGGCCAGATTCTCTGTTACGGGACCTCTCTCCTCTGCCTGGGTGCCTGGGCCTAAATGTGTGACAGTGGCCTGTTCCAGTGGTGGGTGACGTGAAGCCTGATTCTCTGCTATGACATGAAGACAGATTCTGTGTTGACATAAGGCCAGATTCTCTGTTACGGGACCTCTCTCCTCTGACTGGGTGCCTGTGCCTAAATGTGTGACAGTGGCCTGTTCCAGTGGTGGGTGACATGAAGCCTGATTCTCTGCTATGACATGAAGACAGATTCTGTGCTGACATCAGGCCAGATTCTCTGTTACGGGACCTCTCTCCTCTGCCTGGGTGCCGGGGCCTAAATGTGTGACAGTGGCCTGTTCCAGTGGTGGGTGACGTGAAGCCTGATTCTCTGCTATGACATGAATACAGATTCTGCGCTGACATAAGGCCAGATTCTCTGTTACGGGACCTCTCTCCTCTGCCTGGGTGCCTGGGCCTAAATGTGTGACAGTGGCCTGTTCCAGTGGTGGGTGACGTGAAGCCTGATTCTCTGCTATGACATGAAGACAGATTCTGCGCTGACATAAGGCCAGATTCTCTGTTACGGGACCTCTCTCCTCTGCCTGGGTGCCTGGGCCTAAATGTGTGACAGTGGCCTGTTCCAGTGGTGGGTGACGTGAAGCCTGATTCTCTGCTATGACATGAAGACAGATTCTGTGCTGACATAAGGCCAGATTCTCTGTTACGGGACCTCTCTCCTCTGACTGGGTGCCTGGGCCTAAATGTGTGACAGTGGCCTGTTCCAGTGGTGGGTGACGTGAAGCCTGATTCTCTGCTATGACATGAAGACAGATTCTGCGCTGACATAAGGCCAGATTCTCTGTTACGGGACCTCTCTCCTCTGCCTGGGTACCTGGGCCTAAATGTGTGACAGTGGCCTGTTCCAGTGGTGGGTGACGTGAAGCCTGATTCTCTGCTATGACATGAATACAGATTCTGCGCTGACATAAGGCCAGATTCTCTGTTACGGGACCTCTCTCCTCTGTCTGGGTGCCTGGGCCTAAATGTGTGACAGTGGCCTGTTCCAGTGGTGGGTGACGTGAAGCCTGATTCTCTGCTATGACATGAATACAGATTCTGCGCTGACATAAGGCCAGATTCTCTGTTACGGGACCTCTCTCCTCTGCCTGGGTGCCTGGGCCTAAATATGTGACAGTGGCCTGTTCCAGTGGTGGGTGACGTGAAGCCTGATTCTCTGCTATGACATGAAGACAGATTCTGTGCTGACATAAGGCCAGATTCTCTGTTACGGGACCTCTCTCCTCTGCCTGGGTGCCTGGGCCTAAATGTGTGACAGTGGCCTGTTCCAGTGGTGGGTGACGTGAAGCCTGATTCTCTGCTATGACATGAAGACAGATTCTGTGCTGACATAAGGCCAGATTCTCTGTTACGGGACCTCTCTCCTCTGCCTGGGTGCCTGGGCCTAAATGTGTGACAGTGGCCTGTTCCAGTGGTGGGTGACGTGAAGCCTGATTCTCTGCTATGACATGAAGACAGATTCTGTGCTGACATAAGGCCAGATTCTCTGTTACGGGACCTCTCTCCTCTGCCTGGGTGCCTGGGCCTAAATGTGTGACAGTGGCCTGTTCCAGTGGTGGGTGACGTGAAGCCTGATTCTCTGCTATGACATGAAGACAGATTCTGCGCTGACATAAGGCCAGATTCTCTGTTACGGGACCTCTCTCCTCTGCCTGGGTGCCTGGGCCTAAATGTGTGACAGTGGCCTGTTCCAGTGGTGGGTGACGTGAAGCCTGATTCTCTGCTATGACATGAATACAGATTCTGCGCTGACATAAGGCCAGATTCTCTGTTACGGGACCTCTCTCCTCTGTCTGGGTGCCGGGGCCTAAATGTGTGACAGTGGCCTGTTCCAGTGGTGGGTGACGTGAAGCCTGATTCTCTGCTATGACATGAAGACAGATTCTGTGCTGACATAAGGCCAGATTCTCTGTTACGGGACCTCTCTCCTCTGCCTGGGTGCCTGGGCCTAAATGTGTGACAGTGGCCTGTTCCAGTGGTGGGTGACGTGAAGCCTGATTCTCTGCTATGACATGAAGACAGATTCTGTGCTGACATCAAGGCCAGATTCTCTGTTACGGGACCTCTCTCCTCTGACTGGGTGCCTGGGCCTAAATGTGTGACAGTGGCCTGTTCCAGTGGTGGGTGACGTGAAGCCTGATTCTCTGCTATGACATGAAGACAGATTCTGCGCTGACATAAGGCCAGATTCTCTGTTACGGGACCGCTCTCCTCTGTCTGGGTGCCGGGGCCTAAATGTGTGACAGTGGCCTGTTCCAGTGGTGGGTGACGTGAAGCCTGATTCTCTGCTATGACATGAAGACAGATTCTGTGCTGACATAAGGCCAGATTCTCTGCTATGGCATGAAGAGACTGATTCTGTGCTGACATGAAGCCAGATTCTTTGCTATGGCATGAAGAGACTGATTCTCTGCTGACGTGAAACCAGATTCTCTGCTATGGGACCTCTGTCCAATTGATATTGGGTCATTTTTTAAATTCATTTCCCTATCCACATTTGTTTGCAGGGGATTTACCTACATGTTGCTGCCTTTTGCAGCCCTCTAGCTCTTTCCTGGGCTGTTTTACAGCCTTTTTAGTGCCGAAAAGTTTGGGTCCCCATTGACTTCAATGGGGTTTGGGACGAAGTTCGGATCGGGTTCGGATCCCGAACCCGAACATTTCCGGGAAGTTCGGTCGAACTTCTCGAACCCGAACATCCAGGTGTTCGCTCAACTCTATTAGGGAGCACTTATTAGAGGCGACCTTGACGTGGTGAGTGGCTTATTACGCTTTGGCCAAAATGTACACCAATGCCTCATCCAGCATGAAGGCAGGGCAGAAGGCTGGATGTAGAGTGCTATCACATTTGTATTTTCCACTTTTTATAATTAGCCTCTGTTTGTTCTGGTCATTTACACAATGTATAACAGTACCTCATATAGGAGCTCTAAGAGAACATACCACACAGGGTACCATACCACAGATCCCAGCTTTTTTTTTAACGATAGAAGAAAGTTGCAGAGCAGCACACATGGGCCTCACGACCAATCTATACTTGATAAAGGCTATTGCATAGCCGAAACGTCGTATTCTTTTGTGTGTGCACTCTTGGTTCCTAATAAACAGTCACACCGGACATGCTGCTGTGAACCTTTTTACTTTCTACCATAGCTTTTTTTTTTTAAGAGACCTAATTTTCACACTTGTTTCTCAGAGGAGAAGTGCATGACCTATAAGATTCCTTGTGCCTACTCTATGCTTTCCAAATGGAGAAATAATAACCCCGGATCCCCACCAAAGCCTCTCACCCAGCCAAACCAATACTCTGCTCTGCAGAGATCAAGGGCAATCTCCTGAAACAGCTGCCTGCAGATGAATGTCTGGTTTGACTATAATCCTAAATCATATTTCAATGCTTGTTTTAAAAGGTCAGACATTGAGATAAATGGTGCCAGAAGCAGTTTTTAAATATTTTTTTACATTTATTTTAAAGAGCTAACTCACATCCTCTCAAGACACTAGTGTCTGTTAGATCAAGAAAAAAAGCAACAGCAACTGATTGTTAACTCCACTTTTCAATCATTGTACTTTTTGCAACCTTGAAACTAGCTAAATATTCTGATTGACGTCTGGTAGAAAAAAAATTGTTTATTAAAAGACAAAAAATGCTTAAGGCAACAACTGCAGATGCTTTTGAGTCTTAATCATTGCAGTAAACATCTCAACTCTGTCTAAAAAAAAATATGTTTTGTTTTTTCTAAACCACAAGACTTAGAAAATGGAAAATTAAAAATACTGTATGTTTGCTCCTTTTCAGCTTATTGTATTTTCTTGTTTGATGAGGTGTATGTTGGCTTCAGAGAAAAAAGATTAAAAAAAAAACAAATGCAAATCATAGACAGAGAATTTTAGTTTACAAGGGTGGCTAATGAACTGTTGACATGGAAGCAATGAAGCAAATCAAAGTAAAGGTCTTATAACACCTAATACATTGCCTTTGTAGTAAGCATACAGATAGATATGTGAAGGGTTTTCTTCCTTTTTTGAATTTGTTGCTGATAGTCATTAAAATTTTTTAAATAAGTGCATCATGTAACTGTTTTCTGTCTTTATTTTTGTAGGATTTTATTTTATATTATTTTTTTATTATTTCAAGGTACAGTATGTATTTTTCTCTGATTTGAAGAGAGACTCTAGCAGACACATGAAGCCCTATTCCCCTTTATCACCAAGATGTAACAGGGAGCCGGTGACGCGCTTCCCCCTCACAGCGCTGCCGGCATCCAGTGCATGTAGTGGAGCGGGGATGCGGCCGGCGTCCTCGCCTCCACAGTAACCAGGGGGCGGGGAGGACCCGGCCGCGTACGGCTCTTCAGCACAGCCGGCGTCCTCCATCCCCTAGACAACGAGCTGCAGGGGAGCTGAGCGCCAATAATGTTAAGTCAGCACTCAGCTGTATTGAATTGTGTAACATGAGTCACGTGACGCTTGCCACGTCATGTGACTCATCACTTAGGGCTATTTAAACAGGCAGCCTGCTGGCCACAGGTTGCCTGTGATTGGCTTGTTACCCTCACCAGCATTTTTGTATTGTGCCTTTCTGTGTGTGTTTTGGACCTCGGCTCTTGTGATCTTCCTGGAATTGACATGACCTCTTGGCTTTTGACTTGGATTGTGTTTTGACCTCGTGTATTGCTCCATGCGTACCTGCAAGACCTCCTGGCTTTGACTTTGGCTTGCCTGACTCTGTTACAGTATTTCTCTATCTTCTTAGGCCCCTGCACGTATTTAAGCGAGGGACTGCCACCAAGTTGTAAACCGTCAGTTAGGACGGCCATGCAAGTAGGCAGGGACAGAGGTAGGGTGGAGTTTAGGGCTGCACTTATCCTTACCCTTTGTCGTGATAGAATCACAGGCCTTACCTATACCATGGACCCTATGCAAGTCCTCTCCAACCAGGTATATAGTCTCACCCAAATGGTGCAGGATTTGGCGGAGAGGCTATAGCAGCAGGAATTGCGTCAGCCCTCACCTGTTAGCAGCCTCCTCCGCTCAAAATCTTGAACCTCATGTCTGCCTGACCGTTTTACAGGGGATAAGAAGTATTTCCTGACATTTAAAGAAAGCTGCAAGCTTTATTTTTGTTTACGCCCACATTCTTCGGGCTCTGAGCAGCAAAGGGTAGGCATTGTTGTCTCTTTGTTGCAGGGAGACTCGCAAGAATGGGCTTACTCTCTCCCCACGGATTCCCCATGCCTAGCTACCGTGGAGGCATTTTTTCAGCTCTTAGGAGTACTCTTTGATGTACCCGATAAGTCGGCTGTAGCAGAGAGTCAGTTAAAGTCTCTTTGTCAGGGAGACAGGCCTGTAGAGGAATATTGCACCAAATTCCGGAAATGGTGTCAGTTCATGTTAGGGCTCTCCGAAGACTTGAAAGATATGTTAGTCAATTACTCTCTCCCCGACACCTTAGAACAGACAATGACTCTTGCTGTTAGATTGGACCAATGAATTAGGGAAAGACAAAGGGAACTACTGATGTTTCCACAGGTGGTGGTGAAACCTGACTCCTCACCTTTGAAAGTCCAACTGGAAAATCATCCTGAAGAGCCCATGCAACTCGGAATCACCAGGAGGGATCTGAGACGTCAAAAGGGTGCCTGCTTTTATTGTGGAGTATCGGATCACTGATTATGGCAATGTCCGAAAATTCTTCCTTCCAGGAGATCTCCATGTCCTGACGCCCATAAGGATAAGGTACTCCCCAAGGTGGTTAAAGAAAAAATATTTTTACCTGTGGGTATTTATTTTGGTTCTAGTAAGGGAAGCGGGGAGGCGTTTATTGATTCTGGGTCCACCTCTAATTTTATAAACAATGATTTTGCTCTTTCCCTTGGTGTGCCCATGTTGTCTCTGGCCAACCCCATTCATATTGTTGCTATTGATTCTATGCCTTTAGTGGGCGGGACGGTGGAATACTGTACTCCGGAGGTAACCCTGACTGTGGGGGCTTGTTATACTGAGTGTACCTCTTTTTTGATTCTTAAGAATTTACCCGTGGAGGTAGTTCTGTGTTTACCTTGGCTCCAGGTCCATAATCCAGTCATCAACTGGTGCATGGGTGAATTAGAAAAGTGGAAAGTGAAATGTGATTTATGCTGTCTACCTGTGATTTAGGCTGGAGTCACTGCGGAGTCAAACTCTCTTCCCTCTTACATTGGTGACTTTGCAGATGTTTTTTCCATATCCGAGGCTGATTTCCTTCCCCCGCATAGACCGTATGACTGTGCTATTAATCTGATTCCAGGATCCAAGTACCCTAGGGGCTTTATTTATAATTTGTCCGATCCAGAATGGGAGTCTATGAGGGACTACCTGAAGGAGAGCCTACAAAAGGGACATATTATACCTTCGGTGTCTCCTATGGGGGTGGGGTTTTTCTTCGTTGCCAAAAAATATGGTGGCTTGAGACCGTGTACTGATTAAAGAGCGCTAAATAAGATTACTATTAAGAATCAGTACTCTTTGCCATTAATTCCAGACCTGTTTAACCAAATTCTTGGAGCTCGCTGGTTTACTAAACTTGATTAAAGGGGCTTATAATCCTGTTCGTGGTAAGGAGTGGAATGAGTGGAAAACTGCCTTTAATACCACTGAGGGTCATTATGAATATTTAGTGATGTTGTTTGGTTTAAGTAATGCCCCGGTGGTTTTCCAAAATTTTGTCAATTAAATTTTTAGATAATTTATTGGAAAATTTGTCATTGTTTATTTGGATGATATTCTAATTTATTCCCCTGACTGGGATTCTCACGTGATTCACACTAGACAGGTACTGGAGGTTCTTCGGGAAAATCGTTAAGGGTGAGAAGTGTATTTTTGAAGTGCAGTAAATTTCATTTTTGGGTTATATTCTCACACCCCAATCCTTTAAAATGGATCCAGGGAAGGTGCAGGCTATTTTGGAGTGGGTGAGACCCTCCTCTCTTAAAGCGTTACAACGCTTCTTGGGCTTCGCAAATTATTATCGGAAGTTTATTAAGAACTTCTCTACTATTGCCAAGCCCCTCACTGATCTAACCAAGATCTAGTGAATTGGTCGCCATAAGCCTTAGAGCCTTTTGAAACACTCAAGAAGTGCTTTGTTAACGCTCCAATATTAATTAAACCAGACCTAGAGAGGTCTTTTGTGGTGGAGGTTGATGCTTCCGAGGATGGGGTGAGGGCAGTACTCTCCCAGGGGTCACCAGCTCTCACTAATCTGAGACCCTGTGCGTTCTTTTCCCGTAAGTTCTCTCCTACTGAGAGAAATTATGACATTGGTAATCAAGAGTTACTTGCTATTAAATGGGCTTTTGAGGAATTACAGTACATCATTTTTTGGAAGCGGCTAAACACCGTGTTACAGTAATTACTGATCATAAGAATTTAATGTTTTTGGAATCTGCTAAAAATTTGAATCCCAGACAGGCTAGGTGGGCATTTATCTTTACACGCTTTAACTTTTGCATTACTTTAAGTCCAGGAAGTAAAAATGTCAAAGCAGATGCCCTATCCCAGAATTTTTGTGCCTTTCAGCCTCCTGATACTCCTTCAGAACCTATTTTGCCGGCAGGTATCATTGTGGCCTCGGTCTCCTCTGACTTGACGACCAAAATTGATGCAGAACAACATTTGACTCCAGAACAATCCCCTAAAGATAAGTTATTTGTTCCTTGTCATTTGTGTCTCTGACTGCTAGGTGAGTGCCACAATTCTGTTTTTAGTGGGCATCCCGGCATTAACGCCACCAAGGAACTAGTTTCCAGGTTCTACTGGTGGCCCACCTTGTCCAGAGATGTCCAGGCATATGTATCTGCGTGTGAGGTTTGTGCCAGGTCTAAGACTCCTAGGTCCCTTACCACTGCCCATCCCTAGTAGACTGTGGACCCATATTTCTATGGACTTTATTACCGACCTACCAGTGTCGGAGGGTAAGTTGATAGTGTGGGTAGTGGTTGTGTCACGGCGGACAGGATATAAGATACACAGATAACAAAACAAACAAGTTTCTAGGCGATAAGCTGGGGATAAGGTCACCTCCTAGCTAACAGCTCTCCCTATTCTGCTAAGCCCACATTCAGACCCTGAAGGTGGGAATAATGTGTCCCCGTGCCTGGGCTGAAAATACCCTAGAATCCCTGAGATGGTGAAAGGGGAAAAGGGGTAGCCTGCTCCCTCAGAACCTGGAGGGGACAGACGACACTCAAACAGCCTAGACAGCAAACCAAAGAAATCAGAAACCAACTTATCTTATCTGAGCAGGAACTGCCAATTCCTCCTTGCTTGCTTCCACAGCCTGACAGAAGCTATAACCCGCACGGTACACTGGGAGTGAGAGTAATTTAAACCCACGACCCCACCCAGTGCACCTGAAGGGAGGCGGATCTAGCACAACTCCAAAACAAAACAAATGACTAGACACGTGCTGCTAATCTGGCAGACCTCCGCACATAGTCTGAGCAGGGCATGACAGGTTGACAGATTTAGCAAAATTCATTTCATCCCTCTGTCAAAATTGCCCAATTCTAAGTCTTTGGTTTCTTTTTTTATGGATCATGTTACCACATGGTATTCCGGAGAATATAGTTTTAGATAAAGATGTTCAATTCGTCGATAAATTTTGGAGGGCTTTTTGTCTTAAATTTAACATCTGTCTGTCTTTTACTTCGGCCTTTTATCTGGAAACCAACGGTCAAACTGAACATTTAAACCAGTCTCTAGAACAATATTTGGATGAAACAATTGTCCCTGGCTGATTTTCCCATTAATTATCAGTTGAATTCGTCTACTGGTGTGTCTCCCTTCTTTTGTAATATGGGATTTCATCTACGGTTCAATTCATTTTCGCCATCTTCTTCTCACATTACTGAAGCTGATTCTGTAGTTAAAGAACTGTGCACAGTCTGGGCCCAGGTTCAGTCGAACCTGAAAAAAGCCCAGGAGGTTCAGAAAATTAATGCTGACAAAAGATGCTCTCAAGTGGTAGATTTTAGGTTGGGAGACAAAGTGTGGTTATCTACAAAAAATGTGTCTCTGAAAGTGCCTTCTGGTAAATTTGCACCTAGATTCATTGGACCTTATGAAATTGTTGATCATTAACCCTGTGTCTTTTAAGTTACGGTTACCCGACTCCTTTTGTATTCATAATGTTTTTCACAAGGATTTACTCAAAAAGTATGTGTCACCTGTATCTCCTGCACAGGAACCTCTGCCGCCAGTGGAGGTTGCCATTCAACTTGAATTTGAAGTTTCTAGAATCCTTGATGTGAGGAAGGTTTGTAATTTGTTGCAATATCTAGTTCACTGGAAGGGTTTTGGTCCTAAAGAAAGGTATTGGGTACCAGTGAGTAAGTTGCATGCTAAGAGGTTGGTGGGAAAGTTCCATATAGCTCACCCGGAGAAATCTACTCCAGTGATTATGGGTCCGGTGGCCCCTCGTGGAAGGGGGGGGTACTGTAACAGGCAGCCAGCGGCATCCAGTGCATGTAGTGGAGCGGGAACGTGGCCGGCGTCCTCGTCTCCACAGTAACCAGGGGGAGGGGAGGACCCGGTGGCGCACACCTCCTCAGTGCAGCCGGCGTCCTCCATCCCCTAGACCAGGGGTACTCAACTAGTTTTATTAAAGGTCCACATACCAGGGTCTGCAGTCAGGTGAAGGTCCGAGCTGAACGCCAACAGTAAAGATGCCATGCGATCATGTGATCCATGCACGTGGGGCGGTCTGACGTTATAGTGGAGCGCCCCGGGTAAGTCCCAGAATTAGTAATGGCCACATTAGTGCCCCAGTAAGAATAATGTCCCCATTACGGCCCCCAGTAAGAGTATTGCCCCCATTAGTGCCCCCCTTCTCTGCTTTTGCAAAAAAAAAAAAAATATTAGCATTCACCTGGCTGCGGTGAACATTCGCTGCTGACTGCACGCTCAGGACCGGTGCTCCAACGTGATGGCGTCTTGTAGGTCCTGTCCTGAGCTTCTAGTCAGCAGGGAGTGTTCTCCACAGCGTGAGCAAATGGAGGTGGAGGTACCGTAATACAGTGTTTCCCAACCAGTGTGCCTCCAGCTGTTGCAAAACTACAACTCCCAGCATGCCCGCACAGCCAAAGGCTGCCCAGGCATTCTGGGAGTTGTAGTTTTGCAACAGCTGGAGGCACAATGGTTGGGAAACACTGCCGTAATATATATATTTTTTTTACTAGCACAAGTTGCGGTGGAGGTAACGGCTGTACTAATGGGCGTTCCATGATGGAAGCGCTCATTAGTAAGGGTACTTTCACACTTGCAGCAGGACGGATCCGACAGGCTGCTCACCCTGTCAGATCCATCTTGCCACTACTTCGCCGTGCCGCTGCTCTGTGCCCATCGACTATAATGGGGATGGGGGCAGAGTTACGGCGCAGCACGGTGAGAGGCCGCCAGACTAAAAGTACTACATGTCCGACTTTTTCGTCTGGCGGCCCCCTCAATATAATAAACATTGGTGGCGCAGTGCGCCCCCCTCAAAATAATAAACATTGGGCGCGCAGTGCGCCCCCCCTCAAAATAATAAACATTGGTGGCGCAGTGCGCCCCCCTCAAAATAATAAACATTGGTGGCGCAGTGCGCCCCCCCTCAAAATAATAAACATTGGTGGCGCAGTGCGCCCCCCTCAAAATAATAAACATTGGTGGCGCAGTGCGCCCCCCCTCAAAATAATAAACATTGGTGGCGCAGTGCGCCCCCCCTCAAAATAATAAACATTGGTGGCGCAGTGCGCCCCCCCTCAAAATAATAAACATTGGTGGCGCAGTGCGCCCCCCTCAAAATAATAAACATTGGTGGCGCAGTCCGCCCCCCCATCACCCCAGTATAATAAACATTGGTGGCGCAGTGCGCCCCCCCTCAATATAATAAACATTGGTGGCGCAGTGTGCCCCCCAATATAATAAACATTGGTGGCGCAGTGTGCCCCCCAATATAATAAACATTGGTGGCGCAGTGCGCCCCCTCAATATAATAAACATTGGTGGCGCAGTGTGCCCCCCAACATAATAAACATTGGTGGCGCAGTGTGCCCCCCAATATAATAAACATTGGTGGCGCAGTGTGCCCCCCCAATATAATAAACATTGGTGGCGCAGTGCGCCCCCCTCAATATAATAAACATTGGTGGCGCAGTGTGCCCCCCAACATAATAAACATTGGTGGCGCAGTGTGCCCCCAACATAATAAACATTGGTGGCGCAGTGTGCCCCCCAATATAATAAACATTGGTGGCGCAGTGTGCCCCCCAATATAATAAACATTGGTGGCGCAGTGTGCCCCCCAACATAATAAACATTGGTGGCGCAGTGTGCCCTCCAATATAATAAACATTGGTGGCGCAGTGTGCCCCCCCAATATAATAAACATTGGTGGCGCAGTGCGCCCCCCTCAATATAATAAACATTGGTGGCGCAGTGTGCCCCCCAACATAATAAACATTGGTGGCGCAGTGTGCCCCCAACATAATAAACATTGGTGGCGCAGTGTGCCCCCCAATATAATAAACATTGGTGGCGCAGTGTGCCCCCCAACATAATAAACATTGGTGGCGCAGTGCGCCCCCCCTCAAAATAATAAACATTGGTGGCGCAGTGCGCCCCCCAATATAATAAACATTGGTGGCGCAGTGGGCAGTGCCAATGAGGGTTAAAAAATAATTAACTCACCTCCTCCAGTTGATCGATTAGCTGCCGGTCTCCAGTTCTTACTTCTTTCTTCAGGACCTGTGGTGACATCACTGAGCTCATCACATGATCCATCACCATGGTAATGGGCCATGTGATGAGCTCAGTGACGTCACCACAGGTCCTGAAGAAAGAAGTAAGAACAGGAGACCGGCAGTTAAGCGATCAACTGGAGGAGGTGAGTTAATTTTCTTTTATTATTTTTAACCCTCATTGGCACTTCCCACTGAGCCACCAATGTTTCTTATAATGGGGAAGGGGGGGGGGGGGCGCACTGCGCACCAATGTTTCTTATACTAGGGGGGGGGGGGGCGCACTGCGCCACCAATGTTTCTTATACTGGGGGGGGGGGGGGCGCACTGCGCCACCAATGTTTCTTATACTGGGGGGGGGGCGCACTGTGCCACCAACGTTTCTTATACAAATACAGGAGGCGGGTGCTGGAATCAAATAGCCGGCACCCGACCTCTGTGACAGGGGGCTGCGATCAGCTACAATTAACCCCTCAGGTACCGCACCTGAAGGGTTAACTCAACTGCAGCTGATCGCAGCTCCCTGTCACAGAGGTCGGGTGCCGGCTATTTGATTCCAGCACCCGCCTCCTGTATTTGTATTACAGGTCGGTTTTCATCATTGGTGGCGCAGTGGCCACAGCCCCTCCCCTTCTCCTCCTGCCTCTTCTTATTGGCAGCGGCGGGGACAGCAGCAGCACAGGGGGGAGGGAGAGACTCCTCCTGTGCCCGCCGCTGTATTGAGCAGAGCTGCCAGAGTGTGCAGGAGGAGGAGCGCTACATGTGGAGGAAGCCCTGTCTCACTGCGCTGTGGGACAGGTGGAAGTGCGCCGGTAAGCTCCTCCTCCTGCACGGTACAGTGTGCAGGAGAGGAGGAGCGCTCTGAAGGATGGCCGGGGTCCGGACAACTGGCGGCCGCGGTCCGTATTTGGACCGCGGTCCGCCAGTTGAGTACCCCTGCCCTAGACAATGAGCTGCAGGGCAGCTGAGTGCAGATAATGGTGAGTCTGTACTCAGCTGTATTGAATTGTGTAACGTGAGTCACGTGACGCTGGCCATGTCATGTGACTCATCACTTAAGGCTATTTAAACAGGCAGCCTGCTGGCCACAGGTTGCCTGTGATTGGTCTTGTTACCCTCACCAGCATTTTTGTATTGTGCCTTTCTGTGTATGTTTTGGACCTTGGCTCTGTTTTGACCTCGACCTTGTGACCTCCCTGGAATTGACGTGACCTCTTGGCTTGTGACTCGGATTGTGATTTGACCTCGTTATTGTATTGCTCCCTGTGTACCTGCGTGACCTCCTGACTTTGACTTTGGCTTGCCTGAATCTGTTACAGTATTTCTCTATCTACTTAGGCCCCTGTACGTATCTAAGCGAGGGACTGCCGCCAAGTTGTACGCTGTCAGTTTGGACGGGCCGTTCAAGTAGGCAGGGACAGAGGTGGGGTGGATTTTAACGTTGCACTTATCCCTACCCTCTGTTGTGACACTAGCTCACATTATAATAGTGTTCTAAGAGAGTATTCTAAGAGAATAATGTAGCTTTTGACCACCAGTTTGATTATAGAAACTTAGGAATTTGGGCAGTAGCAAAGGTATCACAAAGTCTCATCTAACATAATGTAACATATCTACAGGTGAAACTCGAAATATTAGAATATCGTGCAAAGTTCATTTATTTCAGTAATTCAACTTAAAAGGTGAAACTAACATATGAGATATAGACTAGAATATCGAATAAGCGGCTCACCCAAGGAAATTCGGCCAGGAAATTCAGTCCAGCAAGATGATACACTACGATTAATATTGCCATTTCATTCTCAACACAAACAGGTAGAAAAGATAATAAAGAAATATTGGCATTTTCAGCTTGATGATAAACTTGTAGGACCCCTACTCACAGCAACCCCACGAATTACCTACACCCGAGCTGAAAATCTCGCCTCTAAAGTAGCACCAACTGTCAAAAGACATACTCATGGGGAGGAGACCTCTAATTGGTTAAAGATGAAAGGGTTTTTTAGATGTGGGAGGTGTTCGAACTGCAAAGTCACCTCCTTTTCCGAAAAAAACTATAAAAGTAAAGTCAACACAAAATAGTTTTACAATTGACATCAAAGAAACCCTTACCTGTGAGTCTAAAGATGTAATCTATCTTTTAGAGTGCAGCTGTCACAAACAATATATAGGTCGTACCAAAAGAACTCTAAAAAAGAGAGTTATGGAACACATCTCCAACATCCGTAAAGGATATGAGCTCCATTCTTTCTCTAAACACTTTAAAGATATTCATAAATGTGACCCATCCACCCTGACATATGTGGCCATCGAGAGGGTCAGGAGGTCCTAGAGAGGAGGCAACCATGTTATGAATATGTCCAGACAAGAATCACATAGAATATTCAAATTCGATTCTCTTATTCCCAAGGGACACAATGCAGAGATAGAGCTGTTTGGATTTCTTTGATTGGTGGGCTGTCCGGTGGTGATGAGGAGTCCAAGTCAGGCTGTTTCCCAGCACTTGGACCCCCCTCCTCCCTACCGGACCGCCTCCCCCCTCCCCCTCTTCTCTACACTATGAGTCATGTTCCCAATTATGTTCCCGACATTGAACTTTGAGAACACAGATGCATCGTTTAGCAGAGACAAGTCTATGTTAGATTTTATGAGACTTTTTATATTTATTTTAGAGGGATTATTTATTTTTAGAGGTAATCTATTTTTAGAGGTAATTTTATACGTACTATCATGTGTATTTTTATCATTTTTATTTTATACGTACTATCATGTGTATTTATATTATTGCATCTAGGGGCATATTGGCCTCATTATCATGGGTATAATAATGTCTGTATAGAAGATGTAATACTGGCATAACAGTATTCCACATATTGCTGTAACCACTCCATGCCAGAGTTTATTAGACACTCTAATCCAATCATCCTTTTTTCAACTAAGTATGGTATAAATATGCCGAACTTGCCACTTGCCGACACTGCCACTGAGGAAGGGGAGGTACCCTGAAACGCGTTTGGCTCTGGTGTCTCAGCAAGCACCTACACTACATGCGGTGATATATGAAATTTACATTATCGGATTCCGCTTTATAAAAGACGTCCACAAAGGTCCGGATCATAGTTCACGAGTGGAATGCACAGCGTACAATTGGAACGCACAGCTGATTACCCTTGACGAAGTTCACGTCGATCATGTGGGTACCATCCAGTCACGTGAGATGCCGCAAGGTCACGTGGGACGCCGCGCTACGACTACGAGACCATACGGGGTGCCATAGTAGGTCCGGACGGTAAGACAAGAAGACAGCTGACATCCAAGAGTGTGGTGGTAACGTACCATATCCATCTTTATACCATCAGTTTACTGTCTGTTATGGAACATTCCAGATAATATGAGATATTGAGTGATTGTTGTTTACGGGACTATCTTCCATACAGTTTGTTTACACTGGGACAGTAACGAAGTTCATTATCCTCTTCATCCTATAACCTATCACGTTATTTCAGCATTATTGATACGTGGTTTATTTACATCTGCTACATTAACATCTGATGTGACTCTATTATCCATGTGATATACAAGGTCTATTATCACGAGGACTGCCATCTTTTTGCTCATACCAGAGCATTATTTTATGCTCCTCCTCTACTACCTTCAACTATTCATCTAATTGCAGTGGTTTTATTTGATGTGATTTTATATTATGTGATTTTATTTGATGTGAATTTATGCACATGAGGCGTTTTTACTGGTGCTCAATAAATACTATTGTATTTGCGGTCCTGAGTTCTCAAATAATTGAGTGCCCCTCCTATACACAAATTTAACATATGAGATAGACTCATTACATGCAAAGCGAGATATTTCAAGCCTTTATTTGTTATAATTTGGATCATTATTGCTTATACCTTATGAAACCCCAAAGTTTTATTTTGAGGTAACCTTTGCTCAGGGGGTATAGATTATTTAGCTGACTAGCAGGGCCGGATTAAGAGCATCATGGGCCTGGTGCAGAAGATTTTAATGGGCCTTTTTATAGAAAATGAAAACGCAACGCAGAGCAACTTTTTATAGCACAAATAAAGTGTGAATTTACGCAAAATTACACATGTGAAAATACGCATGCATAAAGTTTGAAGTGTGAACGGGTCTGCGTAATCCCATTCAAGTCTATTGGACTAAAGTTCATGCGTAATTTTGAAGCAGATTTACGCACGGGTTTTCGTGTGAAAAATCTGTTGTGTGAACTTAGCCTAAGTGTACATCTCTGGCCACAGTTTAAATATACAGCCATCTATATAGATGGCTGTATTATGTATAGCCACCCCCCAAGGAGTTAACTAGTGCTGCTGGATATGTCATTCAGGAGCATGAAAAAGCTATTCACGTCTAGCTTTTCCATGCTCCTGAATGGCATATGTGTTTATAAAAGCTAATCTATTATAAGCAGATATGCCATTGAGGAGCTTGGAAAAGATAGGTAGGCAAGAAATAGTCACCTAGCTTTTCCATGCTCCTGAATGGCATATCTGCTTATATGCATACATGTTTATAATAGCCAAGCTATTATATGCAGATCTGCCATTCAGGAGCATGGAAAAGCTAGGTGAGAAACAGTCACCTAGCTTTTCCATGCTCCTGAATGGCAGATCTGCCTTTAGGCATATCTGTTTGTAATAGCTGAACTATTATAAGCAGATATATCATTCAGGAGCATGGAAAAGCTAGGTGACAATTTCTCACCTAACTTTTCCATGCTATGCTCCTGAATGGCAAATCTGCCTTTAGGCATATCTGTTTATAATAGCTGATCTATTATAAGCAGATATGTCATTCAGGGGCATGGAAAACCTAGGTGAGAAATAGTCACCTAGCTTTTCCATGCTCCTGAGTGGCAAATCTGCCTATAGGCATATCTGTTTATAATACCTGATCTATTATAAGCAGATATACCACTCAGGAGCATTGAAGAGCTAGGTGACTATTTCTCACTTAGCTTTTCCATGCTCCTGAATGGCATATCTGTTTATAATAGATCAGGCTCAGCTATTATAAAGATATACACTCACCTAAAGAATTATTAGGAACACCTGTTCTATTTCTCATTAATGCAATTATCTAGTCAACCAATCACATGGCAGTTGCTTCAATGCATTTAGGGGGGTGGTCCTGGTCAAGACAATCTCCTGAACTCCAAACTGAATGTCAGAATGGGAAAGAAAGGTGATTTAAGCAATTTTGAGCATGGCATGGTTGTTGGTGCCAGACGGGCCGGTCTGAGTATTTCACAATCTGCTCAGCTACTGGGATTTTCACGCACAACCATTTCTAGGGTTTACAAAGAATGGTGTGAAAAGGGAAAAACATCCAGTATGTGGCAGTCCTGTGGGCAAAAATGCCTTGTGGATGCTAGAGGTCAGAGGAGAATGGGCCGACTGATTCAAGCTGATAGAAGAGCAACGTTGACTGAAATAACCACTCGTTACAACCGAGGTATGCAGCAAAGCATTTGTGAAGCCACAACACGCACAACCTTGAGGCGGATGGGCTACAACAGTAGAAGACCCCACTGGGTACCACTCATCTTCACTACAAATAGGAAAAAGAGGCTACAATTTGCACGAGCTCACCAAAATTGGACTATTGAAGACTGGAAAAATGTTGCCTGGTCTGATAAGTCTCGATTTCTGTTGAGACATTCAAATGGTAGAGTCCGAATTTGGCGTAAACAGAATGAGAACATGTATCCATCATGCCTTGTTACCACTGTGCAGGCTGGTGGTGGTGGTGTAATGGTGTGGGGGATGTTTTCTGGGCACACTTTAGGCCCCTTAGTGCCAATTGGGCATTGTTAAAATGCCACGGGCTACCTGAGCATTGTTTCTGACCATGTCCATCCCTTCATGACCACCATGTACCCATCCTCTGATGGCTACTTCCAGCAGGATAATGCACCATGTCACAAAGCTCGAATCATTTCAAATTGGTTTCTTGAACATGACAATGAGTTCACTGTACTAAAATGGCCCCCACAGTCACCAGATCTCAACCCAATAGAGCATCTTTGGGATGTGGTGGAACGGGAGCTTCGTGCCCTGGATGTGCATCCCTCAAATCTCCATCAAATGCAAGATGCTATCCTATCAATATGGGCCAACATTTCTAAAGAATGCTATCAGCACCTTGTTGAATCAATGCCACATAGAATTATGGCAGTTCTGAAGGCAAAAGGGGGTCCAACACCGTATTAGTATGGTGTTCCTAATAATTCTTTAGGTGAGTGTATATGCCTATAAGCAGATATGCATTTCAGGAGCATGGAAAAGCTATGTGAAAAAAATCATCACCCAGCTTTTCCATGCTCCTAAATGACATGTATAAATTATACAGTATACAATATAATAGGTGAGGTGAGCCAATGCTGATTTACTTACCGCCTATGAGTTGTTTTCTGGGCTGTACACTGAAGGCTGCTGAACGCGACTCACAGCTGGCAGCACCCCTGACTCCACACAGGAATAATTTTGAACTTCCCGTGCGCAGCAGCCGTCACGGTCTTTCACTTTACTGCATGGCCTAGGCCCCAGGGGAGGAGTCTAACGTGACGACGCAGCGCGGCGTGCACAGCTGACCTGTCACCTGACCTGATCTGTCAGCTGTCACTGTACTGGTGAGTTCTGTAAAGGGCTGGCCTGGGAGATTTCTCCTTGCACGCCGGCCCTGTCATCATCTGACAGTCGGCACGGTTCGGTCCTACTAAAGGGTCGCGGGGCGGCCGCCAGGCAACCTCAGCGAGGCGGCCTATGCGGGCCTAGCTCCGGTTGGCTTATGCGGGCTGCTGGGCCTATTTTCATGCAGGGGCCTGGAGCTGCAGCTCCATCCGCCCCCACGTTAATCCGGCCCTGCTGACTAGAGTGTGACACTTTGAGCCTAGAATATTGAACCTTTTCACAAAATTCTAATTTTAAGCTGCATTACGGCAATTCCTTTTAATTTGCATTACTGAAATAAATGAACTTTTGCATGATATTCTAATTTTTCGAGTTTCACCTGTATATAGATCATGCAGGCCACAGATATAGTGCTATAGCACATGAAAGGGTGCAGCCGTTAACTAAGTGATATTTTTCTGGCGCCAGTTTTCTGGCTTATATATCTGTTGCAGATTGCGATGCAAAAGTTATTTGCACCGCAATCTGCGAATTTTTCCCAATCATGTCAGGTCTAAAAAAGTGGACATGGTGTGGGCAGGGAGAGGCCTCCAGGCTAATCTCATTTATCGAAAAATGTAAGGAATACAGCGGCTCACCCCTATTTCGTATGGATAGGTGCTCACCCTCCGGTCCTACCCTCAGGACCCGAAAGGGGTAGTTAGAATATGTGCAAGAATGAGGGGGCACACTAAGAAGGGAACCACTAGATGGATGATAAGATGGTATTTTAATACTTTAAAAACACACCCTTAAAATTTATATAAAACATACATAAAAAACATACATCAACACGTATGTAACACGTCACTTGTTATAATCCTATACACCAATCTCTAATTGTGGGTTGATATAGCAGCAATATTATTGGTAATAGTGCAAAGCAATGTCCCAAATCAACTGTAGTAATAATGGCGCTATGGCCAAATGTCCCAATTAGAGTCCTATTCTTATGAGGTAATGGTATAGAGGTGGCACTGTGGCCAATTTGGTTGGAGCAGTGATGATAATATAATAGCGATGGCACTATGGCCAAATCCTGATGGAGCAATACTGATACTTGTGTACCAGTGTCCGATAATGTGAGCGTACAGAGGTATGTACAAAGTTATTAACTCAGAGACTGAACTCCGGTTACTTACAGTCTCTCGCAGCTTGTGGTATTCCGGTCTTACCCCTCCTGGCTGTCTAACCGCAGCGGATGGATGGATCTTGGGGACACTGGATGTTGGATCCCTCTACACGGTGATTGAGCATACTAAGGGGATACAGGCATTATATGAACAATTGTCGGGGGATGCCGGGCTCTCTAGTGAACAATTAGAATTCCTGCTAGATGGAGTGAGATATATACTAGCTCATAATTATTTTTCTTTTGAGCATGAGTTCTATGTACAATGTACCGGTACCGCCATGGGCACCAGATTCGCCCCCAGCTATGCCAATTTATTCTTGGCTCAGTGGGAGAGGGAGATCATTCTACCCAGGCTGGGGACGGATCTGGTGCTGTGGCGGCGATACATTGACGGTATTCTATTTATCTGGCAGGATACAATGGAATCTCTTAACCTATTCCTAAACAATATTAACAACAATGATAGGAATCTGGTGTTCAGCCCCATTATCAGCAAAGAAAAGGTTGAATTTTTGGATCTGGAAATATGGATCAAGGAAGACCAGTTGCAGTGTAACACGTTTTTCAAGCCAGTGGCCAAAAACAGCTTCATCAGGTATGCCAGCTGCCATCTTCCGCGGTGGCTGATCAATATACCGACCAGTCAGTTTCGCAGACTTAGGCGAAACTGTACAGTTGACAGCAAATTTGAGGAAGAGGCCACTGGCTTGAAACAACAACTGCTAGAAAGAGATTACCCAGTCCAGATTATAGATAAATCACTGGAGAAAGTAAAAAAGATGGAAAGAAAAGAATAGATTGAGGATCATCCTCCCATTCAGTTCCCAATATAGAGTGGTGGAAAGGAGCATTCGAAAGCATTGGGGACATCTGCTGAACGATAAGATAATTGGCCCTCTTTTGAGTGATACACCTAAAATAACATACACAAGGGCCAACAATTTAGCAGGGAAAATAGCCCCAACTGTGAAAGCCAAGAAAGATAATCAAAAACAACTAAAAAAATAATTTGTTGACAATAAACGGATTCTTCAAGTGTGGCAGATGCGCAAATTGCAAAATTACAAGTTTCCCCCCAAAAACTACTACAGTAGCATCCACAGTAAACTCCTTTAGTCTAGAAATACAAGAATGCCTAACCTGCGATTCAACTGATGTCATATATCTGCTGGAATGTGGTTGTAGGAAACAATATATAGGCAGGACAAAGAGAACGCTCAAAAAGAGGGTAGCGGAACATGTGGCAAATATCAATAAAGGTCTAGAAACACACTCCCTATCGAAACATTTCAAAATCCAACATAATTGTGACACAACTAGCCTTAAATTTACGGCCATATAAAGGGTTAAGAAATTATGGAGAGGGGGAAACCATATTGCACACATGTCAAGACAGGAATCTCGCAGAATCTTTGAATATGACACCATTATTCCCAGGGGCCTCAATGCCGAGATGGAGGTGTTTGGGTTTCTGTGAATACTGGGGAGTTGTCCGGTGGGGATGGGACATCGCAGTCTGGCCGACTATCGACACTGTGATCTCCACTCCCTACTGGACGGCTCCGCCTAGACACAACCACTATACAAGTTAACAATGAGTTTTGATGAACATGGCAGGAAAATAACTAATGAACTATGAAACAGCACATAAAACGCAACATACATTGATGCGTTTTTGATGCGGCTCCATCCAGAGGGACTGCCTGACCCTGCAAATCACAAAAATAGAAAAACCGCACATAAAACGCAGTTCACATTGATGCGTTTTTGATGCGGTTTCCTTCATAATGATTCTCTGACCTTGCAGCCTTCTCCATGAACCTGTTTTTTTTGTGAATAAGTATATGGGATGTTATTTATTATCATAATCTTCATTTAAGTACATTTTATACTGTGAATAGCGATATAAGGAAGTAGCAATCCAATCCATCCCACATATTAGGACAAACACAGAAAAGTGGGATTGTGGGTAAGAAAAACCCATATATAAGGAGTGAGAATCCACTCACTCGGTTGGCCACTGAGGAAGGGGTGTAAGACCCTGAAACGCGCCTGGCAATACAGAGAGTGAGCGTGGATTCCTGGAAAGAATAAGGAAGCTCTACATCCAAAGATACGAATATATGAGATCCTGCTTCGGCATAGAACCGGAGTACAAGTCGCACATCAGTGACGTCAGTCCAGCGTTTAGCCGCTACCCTAGACAACCAGGTCACGTGGGACGCCACGCTTCGGCCGAGTACACCACGTGGGACGCTGCGAGTGTACAGCCACCTGGGAAGCCAGCGCTGCGGTTAGACAGCCAGGAGGGGTAAGACCGGAATACCACAAGCTGCGAGAGACTGTAAGTAACCGGAGTTCAGTCTCTGAGTTAATAACTTTGTACATACCTCTGTACGCTCACATTATCGGACACTGGTACACAAGTATCAGTATTGCTCCATCAGGATTTGGCCATAGTGCCATCGCTATTATATTATCATCACTGCTCCAACCAAATTGGCCACAGTGCCACCTCTATACCATTACCTCATAAGAATAGGACTCTAATTGGGACATTTGGCCATAGCGCCATTATTACTACAGTTGATTTGGGACATTGCTTTGCACTATTACCATTAATATTGCTGCTATATCAACCCACAATTAGAGATTGGTGTATAGGATTATAACAAGTGACGTGTTACATACGTGTGATGTATGTTTTTTATGTATGTTTTATATAAATTTTAAGGGTGTGTTTTTAAAGTATGAAAAAACCATCTTATCATCCATCTAGTGGTTCCCTTCTTAGTGTGCCCCCTCATTCTTGCACATAATCTCATTTATCATTTTCTATGCCTGTTTTAGGAGTAGAAAATGTTTTAAATCTACACTAGCAAGGAAGCTAGCCTAGATTTAGACTGGTGGTGGATGCACTGAAGTCATGTAGAGGCCAGCACCTCTACATAACTTTGGCAGATTCACTGCGAGTTAAGGGTTATTAAGACCAGTGTCTAAAATGCTGGTCTTAATAAATGACCCCCTATGTCCTTACAGCAACAGGCATGTCACAGGCAGTATTGTAAACTCCAGGACAATGCAGCAGGGGGCAGAGAAGAAAGGTTGACTATAGTCTATAGAATTTAAAACAGTAATCTTTTGAAAGATAACAATTGTCTTAATCTATAGGTGACTATTCTGTAAATCCACGCTTTATATGTTCTTTAAACCAGATTCACCATCTGTATACAGCACTGCCATACTTGTTCCTCCTGAACGATGCAGTATACAGTTCTGGATGGCTGCATGAGATGCCACATCTAATGGTTCTTGGAACATATTGATTAAGAGAATTGTTACCTTCTGAGTAGAGATGAGCGAAGTTCTGAAAAATTTGATTTGGCAATTTAGTCGAAGTTCGCCAAGAAATTTGATTCATTCCAAATTAATTTGTCATGAATCGCTATAAATCAGGTATACACAGGCCACTTTGCCTTAGGGTTCAGCCAAACAGAGCAGCTGCAGGCGGCACCTTTAATGCACCTTTAAACAGGGGCTGTTGCTGGTATGGGGTTTGGCTGGTTAGGTGGGGGCACAATATGCACAGTATTGCTGTTCTGGCCTCAATCTCCTGCAGGTTGTTTAACAGTAAGCACAGAGAATTAATCAGCTCTGGCATACCCACTTCTCCAACCCCAGCGCTCTCCTGCCCTACAGGTGGGAGAGCTATCTGCTATCTGATTTTCCTTCTTTTCCATATAATCTAATATCAATGAGAATATGTAATCAGGCACATCCAGCTCCTTCTCTCTCTGCATCTTACTGACGTCTCTAGGACATGGAGACTTTGAAGGATAATTTGGAAGAAGTAAAGCCAGGTGCAGACTTGATGGTATTGGTTGGTACACACACTGACACCAGAATAATAATGGCTTCCATCTTATTGGTATTACATTACATATCTTAGCTTACGGCTGATGTAGGAAGAAGTAAATGTAGGAATAAATAAATATAATGGACGCAGAATAAGTCTCTCTGCTCAATCCCTGCACTTTCCCTCTCCAATATTCTTCTGTTAATCATTTTCAGCAACACTGTCCCTATTGCAAGTGCGCTTGCTATGTATTTCCCTATGCTCAGCTCACAGGAGAATGGTGGAGACCGCACAGGATGAGGGTTTTATAGGGCTATGATAAAACAGGGGATGGCTATCTGGGGATTGGCTGGCTGCATGGCATTATGAGTGATCTTGTTTTCCCGGGCTTGTCTCCTCTATACTTAGTTTAATTTTGTAACAAATTCTGCTTTGGATGCTTCACTTTGCTCAACACTATTTATGAGAGTTAGTACACATTTCATTTTGTACCGTTTTAATCCCAGGAACATTGTTAAGACTCCTTAAAGGTACGGCCGCATGTTCAGGTTTCTGCGTACAGTTTCGGAAGCCAAAATCATAAGTGGCTCATAAAAGGAACTTACTGTTAGGTTCGCGTCCTAAAAAGATCGCCTTGACGCTGGCAGACGGGCACCCATAATTTTGTACAAAATGTATTTGCCAAGAATCTTACATTTACAATGCAGCATTAGTATTTTATATTTTACAGCTGCAAGAAAAAGTATGTGAACCCTTTGGAATGATATGGATTTCTGCACAAATTGGTCATAAAATGTGATCTAATGTTCATCTAAGTCACAACAATAGACAATCACAGTCTGCTTAAACTAATAACACACAAAGAATTAAATGTTACCATGTTTTTATTGAACACACCATGTAAACATTCACAATGCAGGTGGAAAAAGTATGGCAACCCTTGGATTAAATAACTGGTTGAACCTCCTTTGGCAGCAATAACTTCAACCAAATGTTTCCTGTAGTTGCAGATCAGACGTGCACAACGGTCAGGAGTAATTATTGACCATTCCTCTTTACAGAACTGTTTCAGTTCAGCAATATTCTTGGGATGTCTGGTCTGAATCGTTTTCTTGAGGTCATGCCACAGCATCTCAATCGAGTTGAGGTCAGGACTCTGACTGGGCCACTCCAGAAGGCGTATTTTCTTCTGTTTTAAGCCATTCTGTTGTTGATTTACTTCTATGCTTTGGGTTGTTGTCCTGTTGCAACACCCATCTTCTGTTGAGCTTCAGCTGGTGGATAGATGGCCTTAAGTTCTCCTGCAAAATGTCTTGATAAACTTGGGAATTTTTTTTTTCCTTCGATGATAGCAATCCGTCCAGGCCCAGCAAAGCAGCCCCAAACCATGATGCCCCCCCCACCATACTTCACAGTTGGGATGAGCTTTTGATGTTAGTGTGCTGTGCCTCTTTTTCTCCACACATAGTGTTGTGTGTTTCTTCCAAACAACTCAACTTTGGTTTCATCTGTCCACAGAATATTTTGCCAGTACTGTTGTGGAACATCCCGGTGCTCTTGTGCAAACTGTAAACGTGCAGCAATTTTTTTTTGGACAGCAGTGGCTTCCTCTGTGGTATCCTCCCATGAAATCCATTCTTGTTTAGTGTTTTACGGATCGTAGATTCGCTAACAGGGATGTTAGCATATGCCGGAGACTTTTGTAAGTCTTTAGCCAACACTCTAGGATTCTTCTTCTCCTCATTGAGCAGTCTACGCTGTACTCTTGCAGTCATCTTTACAGGACGGCCACTCCTAGGGAGAGTAGCAGCAGTGCTGCACTTTCTCCATTTATAGACAATTTGTCTTACCGTGATAGTTTAGCTCCTTAGTTGGGTTGTATGTGTGTGTAGTGTATATATGGTGTATTTATGTATGTGTACCATGTATATGGTATATTTATGTGTATGTGTGTTGCATATATTTGGTGCATATATATGTAAACATGTGCCATGACGCCGCATGTCCGCTGATTAGAGAATCTGTTAAAGATTTTAATCCCACCCCTGATTGTATCTCTGCACAGTCTGACAGTGGTAGCCCTGATTGGATAGTCAGACTGTGCAAGTACACCCCCCCCCCCCCCCCCATCTTCCCCAGCTTATAACACCTATTTTGACCTTCACTACAAATAGCTAGTACAGGTGCATCCTATTAACTTACAATATCTCTGAAAAGTTTTTTTATTTCAGTAATTAAATTCAAAAAGTGAGTCATACATTTTATAGATTCATTACACAGAGAGAGAGAGAGAGATAGAGAGAGAGAGAGATCTATTTCAAGCATTTATTTCATTTAATGTTATGAATGCTAATGAAACCCAAAGTTAATGTTGATGGCTTAATCTAATGAAACCCAAAATTCTGTATCTCTGAAAATTTTAATATTGTAAAAAAAGTTTAATATTATAGACTAATGGTGGCACACTCTAATCAGTTAATCAACACAAAGGATTCCTGAGCCTTTAAATGGTCCCTCAGTCTGGTTTAATAGGCTACACAAGTATGGGGAAGACTGCTGACTTGACACCCTACACAAAGAATTCAAGCCAGAAAAGGTCTTTTCAAAAAGAGCTGGCTGTTCACAGAGTGCTGTATCCAAGAATATTAATGGAAAGTTGATGGAAAAAGTGTGGTAGAAAAATGTGCACAAGCAACAGGGATAACTGCAGCCTTGAAAGGATTATTAAGAAAAGGCTATTCAAGAATTTGGGGGAGATTCACAAGGAGTCGACTGCAGCTGGAGCCACCACACACATAGACATGGGCCACAACTGTCACATTCCTTGTGTCAAAACACTTATGAACAATGTCAGAAGTGTCTTAGTGGTGCTAAGGAGAAAAAGGACTGGATTGTTTCTCTGGACTGAAGGCCACTTTTAAAACAATCTGGGCTTCCATAACACCTCAGCAGTGGCACAGGCTGATCGCCTCAATGCGACACCACATTGATGCAGTAATTCATGCAAAAGTCCCGACCAAGTATTGAGTGCATATACTGTACATATGTTTACTGCACAACATTTTATTATTTTATTATTAAGAGTCATTTTTTGAATTGGTCGTAAAATTAACTTTTCAATTATATTTGAATTCATTATGATGCACGTATAATTTATGCACAACTTCTAGCAGGTAAGGGCATTGCTAGGCTCCCAAAAGATTTGGGGTCCAAGCCCCAACCACCTAGCCCCAGTTCTAAAGGCATATTTGGACAGAATACATCACCACATACCTCTTAGATCCAGTGATGTCTTCTCTGATGTAGATGTTCTCTTTCTTCATCTTCTTCATTTGAGCCAGGCAACACATAATGACTTCTTTCAGCCACCTCTTGTCTCTGCAAAGTTTACCAAACAGACATCTTAGATTTCTCACTGTTCTATCATCCTCCTCCTGGTGCCCCAACAGTTTTATCCTGCTGCTACTCCCAATACTATGCCCGCTGCGCTCCCCAATACCCCCAGCCCTGTTGTGGAAATTTTATTATATGGAATTATGCATTAGACATTTTATCTTAGGATGTGTGTGTGTGTTTTATAGCTTGTCATCTGTCTCCCTATGTCAGATTTAACCGAGGAATGCTCTAGCAGAGGGTACTTGGGTTTAATCGGGACCAGTGGTAAAACCGTCAGTATGAAAACCTTCTCATGGGCTTGGAGACGTGTTCTCAGTGTGTAGGGGGGCGTTTGTGAGCACTAAGTGCAATGCGCTGGGCTTCTTCCCTTCAAATGTCTATACACATTAGAGAAGTGAAGTCTGCATAACAAGAGATACATATTATGCCGGCTTCGCTATCGCTTTCTGGATACATATCTGCTTTTAAGACATGCATATCTGCTTTGTCAGTATACTCGTACCGTATACTGACAATAGCTGTAGCAATGTCCCGCAGATAGTCCCAAATCTATAAGAACCAGTAGAATGATCTTCACTAGATACTGGTCACTTTGATCAGTATTGAATGGGGTCAATGCTGATAGTGATGGGGGATGGGCAGCCACCTGGCTGATCAGACAATGGACATGACTCATCCTTCCTTATACAGGGATGAGGTGTGTGCATTGCACTGTTTGGCCATGTTGATGCCCTCCCCTGTCCTTTGATATGTATCTGCACTTTCTCGGCTGACTGGCTGTAAGCCATCTCCCACTGGGCGTCGTTCTATTGCCTTAATAAAGGAGGAGTCTGGAGTCGATTTAAGGTCTTTTTACATGGACTCCAGCTTGAACCAGCATTGTGTCTGACTCTTCCTGGGCTAAAGAAGTATTTCATCCCTTATACAGAAAGAACTGAATAATAGCTACGGATTTAGTTGTGCTGGGCACACTTTAATATTGAAGTGCACCTTTTAGTGCACCGGAGATTTGTGCGCAAAGTCTAACCAAATTATCCATATCAGCCCCCAATTACTATACTGAAGAAATAACAGTGCCATACAGAGTCCCCAAAGTGCTCCCAAAAGTCCTACCTATAATAATAATTATCTCCCCGAGTGCCCTCATTAGTAATAGTACTGCCTACAGTGATAATGACCCCCGAAAGTGCTCCTATTAGTATTGCCCTTCATATTGGGCCCAATAATGCTCCCACTAATCCCTTAGTAGTAATAATGCCATGTATTGCCACCAGTAGTGATAAAGCTCTGCCAAAGTAGTAATAAGTGAATAATAAGTGTATATAAGTAGTAATAAGTAATAAGTAGTAATAAAGTGCCCTCAGTATTTATAATATCTCCTTCTAGTACCCCAAGTATTTATGACAGCCCCTGTAGCAGCCTCAGTAAGTATAATGACCCTTGTAGTGCCAACAATAGGTATAATGTCCTTCTGTGGTACCCCTAGTAGTGCCCTTAGTATTACATTGCACCTCTGTAGTGCTCCCATTATTATAGTGCTCCTCTGTAGTGACCCAGAACTTATAGTGCCCCGCAAAAAGTATAATGTCCCCCCCACATAGTGCCCCATTTGGTATAATTCCCCCAAAGCACTTATAGTACCCCCTGAAGTGTCCACAGTTCTTATAGAGACCCCTTGTAATTATAATATTCCCCCATACCAGCTTCCCCAATGCTAGTTTGAAAAAAAATAACATACACCTGACTCCCCAGTACCATCTGAGATGCAGGCCATAGGCCTGAGACAGCGAGCAGTAGCTCATGGAGCCATTGGCTCCCCTGTCCTGCCACAGTAATTCAACTGTATCTCCACAACTTTCGGGGCCTGAGACAGACATGTGGGGCTTGGGCTAGCGATGACCGTGGAATGGTACATCATAGTCATAAGAATAGATGCTCCATAAAGGAGAGCATACAGTGGTGCAGGAAGGTTTGTAAACTCTTTTCTATATTTCTACATAAATTTGACCTAAAACTACATCAGATTTTCATATACGTCCTAAATGTAGATATAGATAACCAAATTAAATAAATGAGTCAAAAATATTAGACATGATTATTTATGGAGGAAAACAATCCAATATAACATGCCTGTTAGTGGCAAAAGTATGTGAACCTTGACTTCCAGTATCTGGTGTGACCCCCTTGTGCAGCAATAACTGCCATTAAATGTTTCTAGTAATTGTTGATTAGTCATGCACATTGGCCTGGAGGAATTTTAACCAATTTTTTTTAACAAAAAAAAAAACACTTTCAACTCTGTTTTGTTGATGGGTTTCATCCCATTAACTGCTTGCTTCAGGTCCTTCCACAACATTTTTATTTGTTTAAAAGGAACCTGTCATCAACTTTATGCTGACCTCACTGAGGGCAGTATAAATTAGTGACAGAAATTCGGATTTCAGCAGTGCGTTACACATCAGCTAAAAGTAAGTTGTTGCCGAGAACCAGCATCATAATTATTGCAGCCCAGGCCTTGGGAAGAGTGTAATCTACATGAGAAGAGTCATGGTTATTCATAATCTCCTGCTCTCTCCATCTGCTGATGATTGGCAGTTCTCTCCTAGAGAGAAAGGGAGAAAACTAGGTAGAACACTGTCAGTCGTCAGCAGGTCGACAGGGAGAGCAGGAATTCATGAATAACCATGACTCTTCTCAGGTAGATTTGACTCTTTTCAAGGCCTGCGCTGCAATGATTATGATACTGGTTCTCAGCAACCGCTTACTTTTAGCTGATGTGTGACACACCGCTGAAATCAGCATTTCTGTCACTACTTTATACTGCCCTCAAAAAAATAACCTACATAGAAAATGCCAGACCGCTGGTACTAAATAATTCTTTATTACAAAATCACATTAATAATTTAACAACATACATGATTAAAAGAATCAGTGCAGGAGATAAAAAGCAACATCGCTGGAGGAGACATATAGTGAACGGAGTCCCTATCCTTAAACATGATTAATCAAAAAAAGTTATGCATGCATAGAATCATACATTGTGGGGAAAAAGGACAATTACCCGTACAGAGTCTCCTCCAGGATGGCGCCAACCCCAACGCGCGTTTCGGCGTACCTTCGTCTGGGGGTAGCGTCATCACTGGAGGACATGGTTTAAATACAAGTGTCAGCCAATCAACATACCAGTAATCAACGGTTCATACATCACCGGACTGCGCCGGATTTTGTCTGATGGACTTCCTAGATGCCGGCATCTAAAGGAGCACGTGACCACCCGGAAACATGTGATCCGCTTCTGGTCACGTGATCCGGATGACATCACTTGAACGCGCACAACATAGTCGCAGCTCAGTGGCGTCATCCAACCTTACTACATGATTCGGATCCATCATATTGATATATCCGTGCATTTGAAAGGCAGAAAATACATACACACGCAATCGAGATATATCGGAGAACATATACAATAATCATTTGATGTGGACATACAAAAAAGAAAAAGAAGTTAATATGAAAAAGTTAATATACGGAATTACTCACTACATACACACGTCACACACCAGGTTATTCCACGGCGGTGCCAATAGACAGATGGGTAGGGCATCTTATCCCTCATTGATATAATATCAGATATACATCTATCATATAAAGCTCGTACCCATCCATTACATTCAAAACTAAGTCTATAAATAATCTGACATTAGAAATGGTGGTGAAAAGTGCAAAGTGCATAAACTGTTAGAGGATATATAAAAATCCATAAAAGATATATATATATTATATGTGTGACCCTCAGTATTGATGCAACTGATGAATCATAAATCAAGTGAAAATATATAAAAAGAGAGCGTAGCCCATATATGTAAATACAGATCAACACTTATATATGTACGTGTCCTTCACTGTTTGACCAGTGAGTGTTAAAAAGGTGCAAAGTGCATTATAATAAATATATCATCTCAGATACATATACAAATTCATATAGTGTCTTGTGAGTGTCACCCACGCCAATTGTCAGTGATAGACCAAGGGAAACAGAGGAAAAAAGGGGAGAGAAAGGAAGGGAGGGGGGGAGGGAAAAAGAGGGGGAGGGGGGGAGGGGGGGGTAGGGGAGAGGGGGGGGGGGGAGAGGGGAAAAGGGTGGGGAAAGGACAAGGAGGGGGGGAGGGAGGGGGGAAAGGGGGGGATGTGGAAAGAAGAAATGAGAGAACTGGGGCAAGGTCCTTCAACCACATGATTATTGGTCAGACCCTACCAACCCCATGTGCTGTGTGTAATATAATAGATATGTCAATTGTTGTATTCCATCATTCATTTTGATATTGGTCACCACATCACATTCCCCGATGTGCCTCAGAGGAAGAAGATCTGTGTAATTTAAAACCAGTTGCAAGACATTTTAAGACATATCACGACTGCAATCCTGTGCATTTGAAGGTACGGGCGATTGATTGTGTCATGAAAAACATCAGAGGAGGTAATATTACTAAAAGATTGGGACAGCTCGAGTGCAAGTGGATTTGGAAACTAAATACACTGCACCCGGGCGGTCTGAATGAATCTACTGGCTTCTCCACTTTCCTATAGGCATTACGGTTCACATGGGTCTCACACCCAAAAGGGGTTCAATTTATGTATTTTAATTTTGTTTTAATCACTTTTCTCCCCTGATCTTCTAGGGTCATCACTGAGTGGACCTTGTGTCCCCGCCTTGCATTCCCCAATCCACATGCAACATGTGTATTGGGGAATGCGATGCGGTGGCCGATATATGGACAGACTATGCAATCGATTAACGGATTGATCTAGTACAGTATTGGTTGTGATTCGTGTCCCCGCCTTGCATCTCCCGTCCTGCCTCCTCTGAGGCACATCGGGGAATGTGATGTGGTGACCGATATCAAAATGAATTATGGAATACAACAATTGACATATCTATTATATTACACACAGCAGATGGGGTTGGTAGGGTCTGACCAATAATCATGTGGTTGAAGGACCTTGCCCCAGTTCTCTCATTTCTTCTTTCCACATCCCCCCCTTTCCCCCCTCCCTCCCCCCCTCCTTGTCCTTTCCCCACCCTTTCCCCCTCTTTTCCCCCCCTGGATGGCAGGCTTTTGAGTGTCCTTGCAAAGAAAGGTGGCTATATTGGTCACTGATTTGTTTTTGTTTTGTTTTTGAATGTCAGAAATGTATATTTGTGAATGTTGAGATGTTATATTGGTTTTACTGGTAAAAATAAATAATTGAAATGGGTATATATTTGTTTTTTGTTAAGTTGCCTAATAATTATGCACAGTAATAGTCACCTGCACACACAGATATCCCCCTAAAATAGCTAAAACTAAAAACAAACTAAAAACTACTTCCAAAAATATTCAGCTTTGATATTAATGAGTTTTTTGGGTTCATTGAGAACATGGTTGTTGTTCAATAATAAAATTAATCCTCAAAAATACAACTTGCCTAATAATTCTGCACTCCCTGTATATGTCTCCTCCAGCGATGTTGCTTTTTATCTCATGCACTGATTCTTTTAATCATGTATGTTGTTAAATTATTAATGTGATTTTGTAATAAAGAATTATTTAGTACCAGCGGTCTGGCATTTTCTATGTAGGTTATTTATATGTATTTATTGCCAAAGGCTAGGGCATTACTTGAATGTGGATTCATTCGATGGTTGAGGTATCTATTTCGGTTAGTTTATACTGCCCTCAGTACGGTCAGCATAAAGTTGATGACAGGTTCCCTTTAAGGACTTTGACTTGGCTATTTGAAAACTTTAACTTTATTCCTCTTTCACCATTTTTTGTTGTTGTCTTACTGCATGATCCACATTCTCTTGAGAATCAGCTCATGGACAGATGTCTGGACATTATTCTATAGAATCTGCTGGAATAATTCTGAATTTATTGTTCCATCAATAATGGCAGTACGTCCTGCCCAGATGCAGCAAAACAGTCCCAAACTATGAAACTACTACCACCGTGTTTCACAGATGAGAGGAGATTTTCATGATGGAATGCAGAGTTTTCCTTTCTCCAAATATAATGCTTCTCAGGTAAACCAAAAAGTTATGTTTTAGTTTGATCCATCCACAAATTATTGTTCCAATAGTCTACTGGCTTATCCAAGTAATCTATAGCAAACTGCAAATGGTCAGCAAGGTTATTTTTGGAGAGCATCATTGTTGTTCGGTGTCTTCCTCATGGTGGAGGCATAAACAATAAAATAATAATAGAGAAAAACTTTTAGTTGCCTATAGGTTGCACTGGATTTCTTTGTGACCATACAGACTATTAAATGCCTTGCTTTTGGCGTGATCTTTGTTGGTCGACCACTCTTTATTCTCTGTACACAATCTATTTGACTGTAACTTGGTGGAGTTGAAACTCTTTAGAGATGGATTCATAACCTTTTCCAGCCTCATGAGCATTAACAACTCCTCTTCTGCTGTCCTCAGAAATCTCTTATGTTCATGCCATCATACACTTCCACAATCGTGGAGATCAGATTTTGATAGATCCCTGTTCATTAAATAAAACATGTCACGCACTCACACCTGATTGTCATATCATTGATTGAAAACACCTGTCTCTAATTTCACCTTTAAATAATCCGCTAATCCTAAAGGTTCACATACTTTTTTTCATTCACGGACATGTGATATGGATAATTTGTTTTCAAAAAAACAATAAATGATCAGGTCTAATATATTTGACTCATTTTTTATTTATTTGGGACTTATGTGAAAACATGTAGTTTTCGATCATATGTAAGTAGAAATATGTCAGGAGAGGTTATAGGTCCTATTTAAAGGGGTTGTCCTGCTATATCTATTGATGACTTATCGTCAACAATATCAGATCGGCACTGATCAGCTACTGTAATTGAAGAGAAGACAAAACTTGATGTGAGGACTGCTTCCTCTTTATTGCACTGCCCATCGTCTCTGAAGTGCAGTGTAATGACAAGAACTCCTCACATTGACTTGAATAGAGGGAGTACTTTTCCTTACGCTGCACTTCCAAGACGACAGGCAGTGCAATGAAGAGGAAGCAGCGATCACATGGAGCGGCACCTCCTCTTCAAACAGCTAATTGGCGAGAGTGCCGATTGTCGGACCCTGCCGATCTGATATTAATGACCTATTCTGACAATAGGTCATTAATATATGTGGCAGGGCAACCCCTTAATACTGTTATTACAAGACTACTCATCTATTTCTTAATTGAATTGCTTTTCAGAATATTATTCAATGTTTCTGGAATTGGTACTCTCCTTTTTCTCAGTCGAGTTTTTTCAATTAGGATAATTTTCAAGATAAACTGGTTAAATGGGTTCTCTGGACATTTTGTTTAATTAAGGTATGATGTCCTATGGAGGGCAGCTTTTTTACATAGTGCTTACCCCCCTTGCTCCCCCATGCCATCTTTTCAGGTACACTGGTAGGCGCTGAGCCTGGGAGTTCTTACGCCCTGGTCACAGCCAGATGTGTCCACTTCTTTTCCTGTTCAGCTGCATTGCCTACATTGTAACTCAACAGGAAGGAAAGCAGCCACATCCAGTAGGGACCCAGGCGGAAGAGCCCATAGTGTGCACCAGTGCTGTGGAGATGGTGGCATCAGGAGAACAAGGGAGGGTAAGTACTATGTAAGAGAGCTTCCCTCCACAGGTTAGCACCACACACTCATTAGACAAAATGCCTGATGAACCCCTCTAATCTGAATTCTCTGCATATGACCGACATTACATACAGTATTTATCTAAAGTTTTGTATGGTTTATATTAAAAGGTTCATTAATTCTTACTGCTGAAATTGTGCAAACAATGCGGCAAAACAAAAGCAATAAGTATCTTAGTCAGTATAGAAATATATTATGATGAACAAGATCAATCACCATGTCTTCTAGCATTTTATTCCACCTCCCATTGTTCCTCATGTTTACATAGTATGCTGTGACTAGAAGTGTTTGTGCAGTTTTTAGCCCTTGATGTTATCTATATGGAAGACTTATCACTCAGCTCCGAAGTGCAATGGCCAGAGACACAGGTGTTGAACTTGTCAGCGTAGTGTTGACATAACGTACTATCATGAAATTCCTAGTACACCTGCAGGTCTTCCGCCATGCTTTACCATCTCGTGTCCTTACAAGCCACAGTTTGATGATTAGACAATTGAACATTTACTGTATACTTTTATTAGAAATATGTTTAGGTTACACGCTGCTCAATACTGAATAAAATCATCAAATAAAATGCTACATAACTATATATACATTTAAAGTAAGTGAAGCTATATTTTACTCTATTACTAAAAGATTACAACCAACATTGCGTCTTCATAATAAGCTATGGAGATTATCAAAATGCATTCATGGTTAAACCCTTTAGGACCAGGACAATTTTAGTTTTTTTTTTTCATATTCATTTTTTCCTACCTACCTTCCAAGAGCCATAACTTTTTTACTTTTCATATTGCCATATGAAGGCTTGTTTGGGTGGAACAAGTTGTTTCTTCTTCGATCACCATTCAATTTACCATATCTTGCAATAAAAACGGAGAAAAAAATTCTGGTGTGGTGAAACTGAGAAAAAATGCAATTCCGACAATGTTTTTGGGCTTGTTTTTACCGTTTTTACTATGTACTAAAAATGACATGACAACCTTAATCTGTGGGTCAAAATGATTACAGTGATACCGAACTTATACAGTGATTAGGGGGAATTTATTATGAGGGTTCTATTTGAAGTCAGTTTGGAGTACTTTCTATATCTGTTATATCTATCAACACTTTTGTCTAGAAATGCTACTCCAGTTTTCCTACCCCATACCCCTACTTGAGTTAGGCTAGTTTCACACTAGCGGCAGGGACCTCAGGCAGGGTGTTCTGGCGGGTGAACAGCCTGTCGGATCCGTCCTGCTGCTAGTGTACGTGTGGCCACAGACTACCGCTCCGGCCCCATTGACTATCGTAGTTTTATTCCGGCCGCCTCTCGGTATGGTTTGCCGTTCCAGCCCTGGAACTCCGCCCCTCTCCCATGATATTCAATGGGGCCGGAGCAGTAGTCCTGGGCCACACGTACCCTAGCAGCAGGACGGATCCGACAGGCTGTTCACCCGCCGGAACAGCCTGCCAGAGGTCCCTGACGCTAGTATGAAACTAGCCTAAGATTGCAACTTTTTTTTTTTCAGAGTGATAAATCTGGAGTAAAGCTCATTATCATAGCTAACCATGCCCATTTTCCCACCCATAGTTCAAAATTTGAGTGAGTGCTGCAAAAAAGCGACCTGAAAAAAAAGTCACAAAGCCCCTACCTATTATGTGACTTTTTGAAGCCAGAATTCTGGAATTCATGGTGTGATAATAGTTGGGTGGGGAGGGGTTATGTTTTACTACTTAAAAAAATTACAATGCATTATCATATTCTTACTCCCATAACTTTTTTACATTCCCATCTAACGAGATGTATTCAGTCTCATGTTTTGTAGGATGAGCTGTAGTTTTTATTGGTACCATTTTGGGTTAGATACGACTTTATGAGCCCTTTTTATTAATTTTTTTACAGGCAAAAAGGTAACCAAACCAGTGATTTAGGATTTTTAATTTTTTTTTCTCTTAGGATGTTCAGTGTGTGGGAAAAAAAAACTTTAATATTTTAACAGTTCAGACATTTTCGGGCACAAAAATTATGTTTACTGTTTTTGCTATTTATTTTTATATGTAAAAATGGGAAAGGGGGTAGATTGAAATGTGTATGTTTTTAAAAATATATATTTTTTCCCTTTAAGTTTCCCTAGGGCATTTACACATGTGATTTTCTGATCACTTATATACCACAGACTACAAAGAAATTTCCTTTAATCATTTGAATTTATTTTACTAAAATAAGTACACTTTAAGATAATTCAAATTTCAACTTATAAATGAAGTCCTATGTAAAACCACAGATTACTCATTGTGAGGTCAGGATATTGTGTCAATTGAAAATCCATCTATAAAGGTACATAGTTACATAGTTAATACGGTTGAACAAAGACACAAGTCCATCAAGTTCAACCAAGGGTAGGTGGGGACCCAAATCCCAGAAGGAAATAAAACTAAGGCCTCTTTCACACGAGCGTGACGGATTAGGTCCGGATGCGTTCAGGGTGCGTTCAGTGAAACTCGCACCATTTTGTAAGCAACTTCAGTCAGTTTTGTCTGCAATTGCGTTCAGTTGTTCAGTTTTTTTTGCACGGGAACAATGCGTTTTGATGCGTTTTTCACTCGCATGATAAAAAACTGAAGGTTTACAAAAAACATCTCTTAGCAACCATCAGTAAAAAACACATTGCATCCGCACTTGCTTCTGGATGCAATGCGTTTTTCACTGAAGCCCCATTCACTTCTATGGGGCCAGGGCTGCGTGAAAAACACTGAATATAGAACATGCTGCGTTTTTCACGCAACGCAGAACTGATGTGTGAAAAAAAGTTCATGTACACAGACCCATTGAAATGAATGGGTCAGGATTCAGTGCAGGTGCTATGTGTTCACGTCACGCATTGCACCCGCATGGAAAACTCACTCATGAGAAAAGGCCTAAGATTTCTACACATTTTCATAAACATTAATGCTAATTACTTTTAAGAATTCATCTAAACCCTTTTTAAAACTGTCCACTGTTCCTGCTGTGACCACGTCCTGAGGAAGTCTATTCCACAGCTTCACCGTTCTTACAGTAAAGAAGATTTGACGCCTATATATTTGTATAGGTTAATCATGTCCCCCCTTAGACGTCTCTTCTCAAGACTAAATAAATTAAATTATTTCTTTCATAACTAAGACCCTCCATGCCCCTTATCAGTTTTGTCATTCTCATCTGTACTTTCTCCAGCTGCAGTGTCCTTTTTATGAACTTTTGCCCAGAACTGAACTGCATATTCCAGATGAGGCCACACCAATGCTTTGTAAAGTGGTAGTATTACATCCCTGCCCCGCAAGTCCATTCCTCGTTTAATGCATGACAATATTCTGGTGGCCTTAGAAGCAGCTGATTGACATTGTATGCTGTTATTCAATCTATGATTTACAAGAACACCCAAATCCCTCTCTATAAGTGACTCCCCCAGTGTTACATCTCCTAGGACCTATGAAGCATGGAGATTATTACTAGTGATGAGCGGCATAGGCAATATTCGAATTTGTAATATTTTGCTAATTTTGGGCTGAATATTCGCCATAAATTAGCAAATTCGAGAATTCGTGATCTCCAGTCATTATTTACTTGATTGCGAAAATCAGCAATGTAATATATTCGTGATATAAATTTGCGATTAGAATATTCGCGATCAACACTTTCCTATTGGTTGCTTGGGATATTGCTAAGTGCCGATATTCACGATAAATTCGCGATTAGAATATTCGCAATCAACACTATTCACTAATGCGAATATATAGCACTATATTCTAAATATTTGTGAATTCTCGAATTGGCGATAAACACTAATTATTACTACCAAGATACATAACTTTACATTTATCCACATTGAACCTGATTTGCCAAGTTGATGCCCAATCACTCAGAGTGTTTAAGTCAGCTTGTATTTTATGGACATCTTCCATAGACTGCACAGTACTACATAGCTTAGTGTCATCTGCAAAAATAGAAATGGTGCTATTAATCCTGTCCTTGATATCATTAATAAAAAAATTAAATAATAGAGGACCCAGCACTGAACCTTGGGGTACACCACTTATAACCCGTGACCATTCTGAATAGGAATCATTGACCACATCTCTCTGGACACGGTCCTTCAGCTAGTTTTCAATCCAATTACAAACTATACTTTCCAAGCCTATATTTCTATAATTACCTGTGGAGGACCTAGATCCTTTTTTGAATATGGGCACCACATTTGCCTTGCGACAATCACTTGGCACTGTACCAATACCTAGAGAATCTTTAAAAATTATAAACAGCCATGCATGGTTCTGCAGCGGCTGAAACGCCTCTGTGGTGCAGCTTGAACAACGTGGCCATGCAAGCTGTGGCAGTATTAAACTAACTGATTACAAACTGATTGTATTTTGACTGTTCATTGTTAATGTCTATGTAGTAACTCACAATGATCAGTGAAAAGGCATACCGCCGCAGCCTGAATGGCAAGTGGTTCAAGCCGCACTAAGTCCTCATCTCAGCCGTTGCAGTGCCACGCTGTGTAGCTGTACCCTTAATCAATCTATTTAGGGTCACTAGCTTAATGCACTTAAGTCGAGTTTTTCTTGGTAGCTGATTTGAAAAATGCTTGAGAAGAGACACGTTACTTCTTGGAAGCAGATTTGATTGAGGGTTTCATAGAAGTCAATGGGGAAGGAGAGAAATCTCAACCAAATACTGTTCTAATACTCTAAAACTCCTCTAAAACCTTCACCAATTTACACATTTTCCACCAGTATTGTGTGGGAATGTGTCCATAATAGTCCCATTTGTCCATCATGCAGACCATGTTCTCCATTTTCTCCCTAGTCATGGGAGTTGCCCTGCTGCTGCCACCCCCTCTCTTCATGTGCAATACTACAAAGTGATTTTCTACTGGCTAGAAGGAAAAGGAAGTGACTTTCATTCAGAGAGAACGAACATTTGTTGAAATGACACACTACAGACTATCCCAGGAAAGAATAAAGCAGCTTTTATGTAATGCATACTGTTTCATTTTATACACCCTTGCTATATAATGTATGTGATGTAAATAGGGTTGAGCGAATCCGAACTATAAAGTTCGGGTTTGTACTGAACTTTAGGGTTTTTTGTACCCGGACCTGAACCCGAACATTTTCATAAAAGTTTGGGTTCTAGTTCGGTGTTCGGCGATTTAATGGCGCTTGTTGAAAGGCTGCAGGGCAGCAAATCAATAAGCGGTTAACTGTCTGACCTTAGAAGCCATCACAGCCATGCCTACTAATGGCATGGCTGTAATTGGCCAAGAGCAGCAAGTGACCCAGCCTCTATATAAGCTGGAGTCATGTAGCGCCGCACGTCACTCTCCTCTTACCAGTTGTAGGGATAGGATGCTGCTGCTGTGAGGGAGAGATTAGGAAAGACTCTGATATCTGCACTTGGTGTGAAGTCTGCCATCTACAGCGATTATTTTTTTGTTTTGGGGGTGCAATGCAACATTTTTGTACCCTGCCCTGAACCCAGTGAGACTGAAAAAAAAGTTGAATCTGTCTGTTAGTTAGGTGGGCATCGGCGGCCATTTTGTGCAGGGACAATCATTTAATCCTGTTCTTGTAGTTCAGTGGCCGACATATACCCATTTTTAAAGTGCACCTGCACTGCATATGTGCAAGGGGAAGGGAAAATAATAACGTCTGTGAGTTCAGGGACCCATTTTTTTCTGTAAAGTACTCCTGTGCTGCATTTCTGAGAGTGAAATATAATCAGTTAAATCCATCTGTTCCATTGTGGGATGACATATTTACATTTTTTATTGTAAAGTACCTCTGAGGCCTGCACTGCATATGTGACAGGCAGGCACATAAATTCAGCAAATCTATCTGTTCCATTGTAGGGGTGACATATCCACAATTTGTTATGTAAAAAAAACACCTTAATTTGTGAGATTAAAATATAATCTCAGTTAAATCCATCTGTTTCATTTATGGTTAAAGAAACCCTTTTTTGGGTGCAATAAAGTACCCTTTTGCCATGTACTGCATTTCTGACAGTCCAATAAAACTGCCAAATACTGTAGTTACATTTTTTGTTGAAAAATTCTAATTTTTGTTGCTAGAAAGTACATTTGCAACCTGCGCTGCGTTCCTGTCAGTCAAATAAAACCAGTAAATACTGCTGTTACATTTTTGGGCTTCAAATTTCCATTTTTGGGTGTAAAGTACCTCTGAGGCCTGCACATGTGACAGGCAGGCACATAAATTCAGTAAATCCATATGTTCCATTGTAGGAGTGACATATCCACCATTTTTTATGTAAAAAAAAACCTGTGCTTCATATGTGAGAGTGCATTATAATCTCAGTTAAATACGTCTGTTTCATTTAGGGTTAAAAAACTACCTTTTTGGGGGCAATAAATTACCTTTTTGCTCTGTGCTGCATTTCTGGTAGTTAAAGAAATATAGTTAAATCTATCTGTTTCATTGTGTGTAGGGAATAAACTTTTTTTGGCAATAAAGTACCTTTGTTGCCTGCACTGCATAGCAGACCGGGCAATAAGTTTAAACAATTTGTCTGTTCCATTGTTGGGTGACATTAACCCAATTTGGCCGTCAAAAAAAACCTGCTCTGCATTGTTCACAAGGAACTTTTTTGTTAGTAAAAATGTCTGTTACTTCGGTGGGTGACTGCAAAAAATGAGGAGCGCATCAAACAAGGGACGTGGCCCTGGTCGTGGTGCTGCTGGAGTTAGTGGAGCTCCTGTTGCAGGGAGACGATATGGTCACCCAAGTGAAACACCTTCCTCAGGTGCGAGTAGGTGACAGAACCTTCAGCATTATTTGGTAGGGCGAGAACAAGTATAGGCGAGAGTAAATTGGGTGGCTGACAGTGCCTCCAGTTCCTTCAAATTGTCTCCAACCCAATCCCCTGCTGAAAGATCAGAGTTGGCACCTGCAGCCGATGTCCATCAGTCTTTCACGTCACCGCCTTGCAAATCAGCTAAGCAGTTTGAGCCCCAAGTCATGCAGCAGTCTCTTCTGCTTTTTGATGACTTGGCAAGCGCCCGACTGTATAGGGAGGGTGCTCAAGGACTGATGGTCCTCCCCCCTTCCCCCTTTTCCCCTTAGGGGCGTTTAGGGAGTCTCGACCTGTCTCAGTAATGGTTAAGTAGGTTGCAGATTAGGGTCATTAAGGGTTAATCCACTGGGGATCCTCCTTAAACAGGATGGGGGCGGTGCAGGAAATTTTGAAGGTCTTATATACCTCCTCTCTGTTCTGGTCACTTCCTCTCGCAAGTGGAAGCAGATTGGTGTGGTATGTACCCTTTTGCTCTGTCCACACCAAGATGCCGCGTGAGGGGCTGCCCTTAAAGGGCTTCTGTCACCCCCAAAACTCATATTTTTTTTTGGGCTTGTTAAAATCCTTATTTAACGTCACCGAAAGAGAAGACGTCATCGGCGCAGGCGCACTGAGAGAGTGCTGAGGAGGCGAGCCTCCTTCTCTCAGAGCGCCTGCGCCGAATTAAGACAGGCGCGGGATTTGAAATGATGACAGAGCCAGCCGGAGGAGGAGAGCGCTCGCTGGCCCTGTTAATCAACAGGAGGAGGGGGCGGATTTTTAAGGCGGCTACCAGCAAGTAGACGCCCTACTTGCTGGTAGTGAAGCGATTTGCATATTTTAAAAGATTGTTTTTTAAGGAAAAGAAGCCACAGACAAAGGTAAGATCCCTATATAGGGAATAGTAGTTAAATAAGGATTTTAACAAGCCCAAAAAAAAGAAAAAAATGGGTTTTGGGGGTGACAGAAGCTCTTTAAGGAAGCCTCCTGGCAAGTTTCATGAGGAGGGTGAGGGTTAGCTGCGCTCAGTTTTGAGCAGCCTCAGCTCTCCCCTGACATCCTCCTCCCCTGTGACTGCTTTTGTGCGTGTGGAGCTGCCGCGGCATGCGTGCAGCTCCAGCGCTTCAGTGGGGGGGGGGCGGCGGTCTGCTAGGCGTACCCACCCCCCCGCCTGACTTGGTCATAATACCCCAGCTGCCTGCTTCCTCCGGCATGTCTAGAGCGGAATGCACGCCTTTTTTCTGGCCCAGCCTGGGGAAGTTTTGCGGCGCAATGCCGGGGCTCCTCCCCTCCCCTGAAGCGCTTCTGGTACGTGGGTGTTGGGCAGCGCGTGTCAGGCACGATTGCTAGACATGGGGGGCGCGAGACAGCTCCTCACTCAATGAAGAAATCCACCCCCTCCACACCACCTCCATTGTAGCCTATTGTGCCCCCCCTACTAATGTGGGGCAGCATGAGGAGGTCACTGCAACCCTCACTGCTTCAGGCAGGGCCCCTTTGGTGCCCATGGTGCAAACTGGAGTGTTGCACCTGGCCTTGCCCCCCTTCCCCTGCAGCGCTTACAGGGTGCTCGTAACGGTCGCCTTCTGACAGGCAAGTTTGCTTGTTACTCTGAGGCCCAGGAGAGCTCTTCACTCACCCCTGGCATCCCCCTACACCCCCTCCCTTCTCCATTCCGGATTACAATGTCACCACTAATATAATATTGCCTCAAAGGGGATTTACTGCCGCCCCTGCTTCTGTGGTCAGTGCCCCTCTAGTACTGTGAGGTGATCGGGGTCTCTGTTGGAGCATGTTATGGTGCCTCCCCTCCCCCCTTTTTTCTCGCCATGCCTGATTGCATTGCACCCGCGCCTATAGGCTTGCCTCGAAGGGGTGTTCCTGCTGTCCCTACTTCTATGATCAGTGCCCCTTCAGTACCATTGGGGCTCTCTGAGTCTCATTTGGATCCCATTTTGCAACCCAATCCTTTCCCACGAGTCACGCAGGCACAGGGAGCTCTCTGTTTTCTCCTCCTTGCAGGTGGTCATGAGGCATGGCGCAGTAGGCGCTCCAGATCCTCCAGGTGGCGCTTACCGTCGTCTTCAGACGGAATGTCAGGCGCATCTGAGGAGTCTGGTCTGATGTTGCGATTGAAAACTGTAAGAGGCTGGTGCCTGACCATCAATCCAGGGTTCTTAGCCTGGTCCCTTACTACGACTGGTGCGTACTAATGCGATGGGTGGTGGGAGGTCTTGTGCAGATTTAGAATCATTACTATGGGCACTTTTAGATACGGGGTCCCCCGCTCTCCAGTCGAGCTGGTAGCTCCGTGGTACTGCAATAGCATCATGGGTAGCATTTCTGGGTTTAAAAATCCTTTGGTTTAAGTTAGTTGTGTACAGGTTTGAAGCTGGGAGGTTCCCCAGCCATAGTTTTTCTGAGCTTGTGCAACTGCGGGTTTAGCACTTGGGGTATTCATATCCTATAGAAGAGGTTTTCCCAGACTATACGTCCACCAAAAAAATATATAATTAAAGAGTAAAATAAATAATAAACAAACACAGAAAGCGACAAAGCCCCTCTGTCAGTGTCGGTTTCGTGACGTCTGTTGCTCCCCGGCACGTAAGCACGAATTCCCCCCTTTAAAGGGATTCCTACTGTGGTCGTCAGAAGTAGTGCAATGAGTAATTCATTTGTATGGTGAAGAAATCTTGTTGAGTTTAGAATGTGTCGTACGTAAGTCGCCAGTTTCTTTTTTTTGTCTATGCGATACCCCACACGATCCATGCAACGGTTCTTGGTCCCACCGGTCTTTTGGCATATCTTTATGCAGCTGGTTTTAGGCACAGCTCAGTCCTTCTGGGTGTCCTCCTGTTTTCCCTTACAGCTTGGAGTGTAGGAGCTTACTTCTCCTAACTGGATCGTATTTCTCCTTTTATGCAGCAGTATAAAAAATAAATAAATAAATAAAAATAAAATAAAAAAAATAAATAAAAATTTATGAACATAGGAGAGTATAAGGGAGCGGTATACTCGGGTGCTTTCATGTGTAAAGTAGTACTCCCTGTTATGCTCCTATCTGCGGGCACTAGGCTGTGTGTATGCAGGGCCGGCGCCACCTGTAAAGCAAGTTAGGCAGCGGCCTAGGGCGCAATTTAGCAGGGCGGTTTTAAAAAAAAGGCGTTGGTTAAGTGGCGGTCGGGCCGGTCCTGCCGCAAGTTTTTTACAGCCCGGGGTGGCGCGTCTATGATTGTGCATGCACCGCCCCGGGCGCAGCCTGAAGAGAAGGACTGACAGGAGGGAAGCGCCTCTAATGTAGCGTGGCCGAGCTCTGTTCGGTCCGCGGTACAGGAGCTTTTGTTTCCTGTACCCGGCCGGACTGACAGGAAGTGCTCACTTAGTGTGCACTTCCTTTCAGTCCAGCCGGGTACAGGAAACAAATGCTCCTGTAACGCAGACCGAACAGAGCCCGGCCACGCTACACTAGAGGTGGGGGGGAATGAGAGTGAAAAGGGAGGGGGAGGAGGGGGAGGAAATGAGAGTGACAAGGGAGGGGGGGAGGAAATGAGAGTGACAAGGGAGGGGGGAGGAAATGAGAGTGACAAGGGAGGGGGAGGAGGAAATGAGAGTGACAAGGGAGGGGGGGGGAATGAGAGTGACAAGAAAGGGGGGGGGGAATGAGAGTGACAAGGGAGGGGAGAAATGAGTGTGACAAGGAAGGGGGGGAATGAGAGTGACAAGGGAGGGGGGAATGAGAGTGACAAGCGAGGGGGAGAGAGAGAGTGACAAGGGAGGGAGGGGGGAGAGAATGACAAAGGAGGGGGGGAGAAGAGAGTGACAAGGGAGAGGGGGGAGAAGAGAGTGACAAGGGAGGGGGGGAGAAGAGAGTGCAAGAGAGGGAGGGGGGAGAAGAGAGTGACAGGGGGGGAGAAGAGAGTGACAAGGGAGGGGGGGAGAAGAGAGTGACAAGGGAGGAAGGGAAAGAGAGTGACAAGGGAGGGGGGGGGGGTGAGAAGAGAGTGACAAGGGAGTCCCCAGAGACCAGATCATCTTATTGTCCTGGTGGTAAGTAGACAATGCAATATGTTTATTATTTAATTGTTTAGTTAGTAATACTACATTGGAAACGAATTTTCCTCACATTTAGGGTCCATTCACACAACCGTGTGTGTTTTGCGGATCCGCAAAACACAGACAGCAGCAAAGTGCGTTCCGCATTTTGCGGACCGCACATTGCCGGCACTAAGAGAATATGCCTATTCTTGTCCGCTATTGCGGACAAGAATAGAACATGTTCTATTTTTTTTAGGATCGGAATTGCGGACCCGGAAGTGCGGGTCCGCAATTCAGGACGTGCGGCCCCATAGAAATGTATGGGTCCGCAATTCTGTTCCGCAAAAAGAGACAGCTACAAGAAGCTTGATTAACCCAAAGGGAAACATAGCAGTTCTTCAATTTAAATGCTGACAAAGGGGTGGAACATATGTGATGTCATGATATGGGCAGATCATCTGATAGGGGGGGGGGGGGACCGGCAATTTTTATCTTGCCTAGGGTGGCAAAAATCCTTGCACCGGCCCTGTGTGTATGTTAAAAAATAAAACAAAAAAAACTTATTTTTTTTTATTTGGGCTTTCAACAATAACATATAGGACATGGTTAGTTCATATGTACGGAGGTGAGGCGCAGTAGTAGTAATCCCTCTAGCATTTAGCTCTATAGCCCATGGCTATGGACCTTCCTTTAATGTAAATGGTTGTGAGTTCATATCATCACAGCAGGTTGGTTGCCATGAGGGCGGTATTAGTATACTGGTGCTGCATGGTTTGTATGAAGCAGAGCTGCCCCTTGTTTAGTGGATATGGCTAAATCAGTAGTCGCAGTTATAACTAGATGGTAAGCCAGAAGCGGATAACCAGGTCCGTTCGTATACATCGCTCAGGGTAGAGCCTTGATACAACACAATTTATGGAGTTACACAATAAAACTGCAGCCTTTCATTCCCCATTCAGATCTAGGTTTTGATGCGGGTCAGACACACTGACTGGTCCTCTTGACAGGGCTTCACAGGTCGGCATGGTGACCCTCCAAGTATTATTTTGCATGTATTGTTTCATTGTACGGTAGACGATCCGGGTATAGTTAGGGAGTAATTATTCTGGATAGCCAATGTCCCGTCTCCTTCAGCCTTCTGTTTCCAAGGTGTTTGTCTTTTCCCTCAAGGCCGCAATTTTTTGCATGGGGTAATAGTACTCGGGATTGGGGTCCGTCTATACATGTCGATTCAGTTAATATAAAGGGGTGTGTTCCTCCCCTCTGCCCGGTTTCGGTCCGGCTGGGCGGTTCGTTTGGTATTTGGTAATGACTTCACGCATGGTGGGGCTCCAATTGTTTTTCCCTTTAGGTTGGTTCCCCCAGGCGGTTTGACAATTTACCATGGTCTTTTAAAAAAAGAAAAAGAAAAAAAGAAAAAACTTTTTGGATGAAATATAACTATTTTGTGGCTAGTTATACGATTCTCTTTTGTGTGTTGAGGCTCGGGTTAATAGTTTTTTCTTTCAGGTTCGTGGCGTTTAGCGGTTTGATGATTGGCCTTTCATATATCTTCTGTGCGGTGTGGAGAGAGGAACATAGGCCCAGTGGGCGCTCTTTGGTTTTTTCGAGAGGTGGAAGTCTTTTGGAAAGGGATCCAGGAATTCAGGTGGTCATAACCAGTGATGGCCAGTTCGCCGTGTTCACCCGCGAACACATGCAAGCTGCCATCTTAACTCACAAGTCCGGCGATGCACAGGTAAGTTCTTACCTGTGCCTGTGCGTGAGCCGGTCTGAAATGAATTGCGGTCACCGGGAGCAGGCAGTTTCGAGAACAGCCACCGGGGGCCTTCATCAGGCTGTTCTTGGAACTGCCTGCACCCGGAGACCGCATTTCATTTCAGACCGGCTCGCAGCGTAGGCACAGGTAAGAACTTACCTGTGCATCGCCGGACTTGCGGGCGAACACAGAGAACTGGCCTTCACTGGTCATAACTTCTGCCGGAGATGGTTGGTATAGAGTTCCGCCGGAGGCGCGGTGATGCTGGTGACCCGCGCTGTGGTAATGCCCCTTTGTCTATTCCAGAGCTCAGGACCTCATGTGTCCTGACATACGATGATCCCTTTCTTTTTCAGAAAGTTGGTAGTAGGGTAGTTGGTGGTTATCTCCCGGGTGGGTTGTTCTGGGCCATATATGGAAGGCGTTATGAATATAATACAAAGGTAAAGATCAAGGGGCGGTAGTTCGGCACCGTTATCGGGAAGATGCAGCTATATAGTGTAGTGGTTACAGTCCTCTGGATCAACGACCCCTCTCTAGTAGCTATAGCCTGTAATATTATTACACTCCAGAAATACATCCAGGCCCCTCTTGAATTTTTGGTAAACTCACCGTCACCACCTCCTCAGGCAGAGAGTTCCATAGTCTAACTGCTCTTACCGTAAATAATCCTCTTCTATGTTGCGAAAAAACATTCTTGGCTCCAGACGCAGAGAGTGTTCCCCTTGTCACAGTCCTGGGGATAAATGGATGATGGGAGTGATCTCTGTACTAACCCCTGTTATATTTATACATAGTTATTAGATCTCCCCTCAGTCGTCTTTTTCTAAAGTGAATAACCCTAATGTTGATTATCTTTCAGGGTACTGTAGTTCCCTCATTCCAGTCATTACTTTAGTTGCCCTCCTCTGAACCCTCTCCAGCCCTGCTATGTCTGCCTTGTTCACAGGAGCACGGAACTGTACACAGTACTCCATGTGTGGTCTGACTAGTGATTTGAAAAGTGGTTGGACTATGTTCTCATCACGGGCCTTATTGGCCTTGGTTTTTTAATGGGACCTGATGGTGTCTTCTTCTTGGGTGTTAATTGGGACAATTCCTTTTCTGGCCTGTAGTAGAGCTAAAACGGACTCGGTTCTGCTGGGTGGTGGTCGGACCCCCATTGGGAGAATGGGTCTCCTCTGTGGAGGCATTTGAGTACAGCGGAGATATGGTGGTAGCAGATGGCGCAACTGCCCGCTGGGAGTCCAGCGGTTGGCAGACCGCTCTGATGATTAAGGTTTAACTTGCCACTGGGAATCCAGCCTTTGGCATACTGCTCCGATATTATGGTTTATTAAGGTTTGCCGCTTTAATAAAAAAGCTGTGGCCGATCACTACCCAGCAATAAAATGATACAGTTGTCGGTGTCTTTTGTTATGGGTCAAGGTTGGGTAAAAGGGCCAAGGGTGATTTAAAGGTGGTACCCCCTCCCCTGTTTCCCTGGATACCAGCAGTCTGGCAAGCACCCGACTGTATAGGGAGGGTGCTCAGGGACTGATGGTCCTCCCCCCACCCCCCTTTTCCCCTTAGGGGCGTTTAGGGAGTCTGGCCCCGTCTCAGTAATGGTTAAGTAGGTTGCAGATTAGGGTCAATAAGGGTTAATTCACTGGGGATCCTCCTTAGACAGGATGGGGGCGGTGCAGGAAATGTTGAAGGTCAAATATACCTCCTCTCTGTTCTGGTCACTTCCTCTTGCAAGTGGAAGCAGATTGGCCCTCCCTCCCATTGCGGTTATTCTTGGGAGGCGGGTCGAGGTACACGGTTATGATCACTTATGGATACTTGGTTATCCTGTTTTGTTTTTTCTATTCTTAAGAGCCCCCGCCGGGAGTCCAGCGGTTTTGGATATTGCTCCGATGATTACGGCTTTTGAGAGCTCCGAATTCTGGTCGAGTTTATGAAATCACAGCTGGCTGCATTTGAGTACAGCGGAGATATGGTGGTAGCAGATGGCGTAACTGCCCGCTAGGAGTCGAGCGGTTGGCAGACCGCTCTGATGATTACGGTTTAACTTGCCCGCTGGGAGTCCAGCCTTTGGCATACCACTCCGATATTATGGTTTATTAAGGTTTGCCGCTTTAATAAAGAAGCTGTGGCCGATCACTACCCTGCAATAAAATGATACAGTTGTTGATGTCTTTTGTTATGGGTCAAGGTTGGGTAAAGGGGCCAAGGGTGATTTAAAGGTGGTACCCCCTCCCCTGTTTCCCTGGATACCAGCAGTCCTGCTGGCAGGGTTTCCCAGGGCAATCCACATAGCCCTGCCCCAGAAGTGGAAGAGATTAAGTGCACCGATGCCCAACCACTTATGTTTCAGGATGAATACATGGGAGGCCCACTGCAGCACGTCTCGGATGATGACAAAACACAGGTGCCAACTGCTGCGGCTTTCTGCAGTGGGCAGACCGACAAGGAGGGCAGGGGTGAAGACTGGGTGGAAGATGATGTGGAGGACGATGAGGTCCTCGACCCCACATGGAATCTAGGTCATGCGAGTGACATGTGTAGTTCGGAGGAAGAGGCGGTGGTCGCAAAGAGCCACCAGCACAGCAAAAGAGGTAACAGGGTGCAAAAACGCCTGCTACTGCCCACCGCAGCAAGGGACTGAGCACACCAAAGCCAGCTCCAAGGAGTTCCCTGGCGTGGCAGTTCTTCAGACAATGTGCTGACGACAAGACACGAGTGGTTTGCACGCTGTGCAATCAGAGCCTGAAGCGAGGCATAAACGTTCTAAACCTGAGCACAACCTGCATAACCAGGCATCTAAGTGCAAAGCACGAGCTGCAGTGGAGTAGACACCTCAAAAAAAAAAAAGACTCCTCATGCTTCCTCTTCTGCTGCAGTTCGGCCTCTTCATCCCCCTCTGGAGTGACAGAGGCACCTGCCACCCCGCAAACAGAGGATGTGGCAGCAACGCCACCACCTCAGTCACCAAGCATCTCCACAATGTCCCATGAAAGCGTTCAGCTGTCTATCTCCCAAACGCTGGAGCAAAAGACTAAGTACCCCCCTACCCACCCGCGATCCCTGGCACTGAATGCCAGCATTTCCAAATTCCTGGCCTTTGAAATGCTGGCATTCCATCTGGTGGACACGGACAGTTTTAAGATTCTGATGGCGGCGGCTGTACCACAATATGTTGTGTCCAGCCGCCACTACTTTTCCAGGCTAGCCATCCCTTCCCTGCACAACCAAGTGGGGGACAAAATCAGGTGTGCACTGCGCAACGCCATCTGTGGCAAGGTCCCCATAACTATGCATACGTGGACCAGTAAGCACTGTCAGGGACGTTATATCTCCATAACAGCACATTGGGTAAATGCAGTGGCGGCTGGGCCTGAGGCGGATAGCAGTTTGGCGCATGTCCTTCCACCACTGAGGATTGCAGGGTGTTTCTCTTTGCCTCCTGTTGCTTCCTCCTCCTACTCCGCTTCCTCCTCCTCTACCACCTCCTCATCCGGTCAGCGTAACACCTTCACCACCAACTTCAGCACAGCAAGAGGGAAACGACAGCAAGCAGTTTTGAAACTTTTGAAACTCTGTTTGGGGGACAAACCCCACACCGTGCAGGAGCTGTGGACGGGCATGAAACAACAGACCGATGAGTGGTTAGTGCCAGTAAGCCTCAAGCCCGGCCTGGTTGTGTGTGATAGAAACATAGAAACATAGAAACATAGAATGTGTCGGCAGATAAGAACCATTTGGCCCATCTAGTCTGCCCAATATACTGAATACTATGGATAGCCCCCGGCCCTATCTTATATGAAGGATGGCCTTATGCCTATCCCATGCATGCTTAAACCCCTTCACTGTATTTGCAGCTACCACTTCTGCAGGAAGGCTATTCCATGCATCCACTACTCTCTCAGTAAAGTAATACTTCCTTATATTACTTTTAAACCTTTGCCCCTCTAATTTAAAACTGTGTCTTCTTGTGGTAGTTTTTCTTCTTTTAAATATGCTCTCTTCCTTTACCGAGTTGATTCCCTTTATGTATTTAAAAGTTTCTATCATATCCCCTCTGTCTCTTCTTTCTTCCAAGCTATACATATTAAGGTCCTTTAACCTTTCCTGGTAAGTTTTATCCTGCAATCCATGTACTAGTTTAGTAGCTCTTCTCTGAACTCTCTCTAGAGTATCTATATCCTTCTGGAGATATGGCCTCCAGTACTGCGCACAATACTCCAAGTGAGGTCTCACCAGTGTTCTGTACAGCGGCATAAGCACTTCACTCTTTCTACTGCTTATACCTCTCCCTATACATCCAAGCATTCTGCTGGCATTTCGTGCTGCTCTATTACATTGTCTTCCCACCTTTAAGTCTTCTGAAATAATTACTCCTAAATCCCTTTCCTCAGATACTGAGGTCAGGACTGTGTCAAATATTCTATATTCTGCCCTTGGGTTTTTACGCCCCAGGTGCATTATCTTGCACTTATCCACATTAAATTTCAGTTTCCAGAGTTCTGACCATTCTTCTAGTTTTCCTAAATCCTTTTCCATTTGGCGTTTCCCTCCAGGAACATCAACCCTGTTACATATCTTTGTGTCATCAGCAAAAAGACAAACCTTACCAGCGAGGCCTTTTGCAATATCACTTATGAAGATATTAAACAAAATCGGTCCCAGTACAGATCCCTGTGGAACCCCACTGGTAACATTACCTTGTTTTGAATGTTCTCCATTGACTACAACCCTCTGTTGTCTGTCACTCAGCCACTGCCTAATCCACTCAACAATATGGGAGTCCATGCTCAATGACTGCAGTTTATTGATAAGTCTTCTATGTGGGACAGTGTCAAAAGCCTTACTAAAATCTAGATATGCGATGTCTACTGCACCTCCACCGTCTATTATTTTATTCACCCAGTCAAAAAAATCTATAAGATTTGTTTGACATGATCTCCCTGAAGTAAACCCATGTTGTTTTTCATCTTGCAATCCATGGGATTTTAGATGTTCCACAATCCTATCCTTTAATAGGGTTTCCATTAATTTGCCTACTATTGATGTCAGACTCACTGGTCTATAGTTGCTCGATTCCTCCCTACTACCTTTCTTGTGAATGGGCACGACATTTGCCAATTTCCAATCTTCCGGGACGACTCCTGTTACTAATGATTGGTTAAATAAATCTGTTAACGGTTTTGCCAGCTCACCACTAAGCTCTTTTAATAATTTTGGGTGTATCTCATCAGGCCCCTGTGACTTATCTGTCTTCACCTTAGACAGCAAACTTAGAACATCTTCCTCTGTAAAGATACATGCATCAAACGATTTAATAGTCATTCTTTCTAGTGGAGGTCCTTCTCCTTTTTCTTTTGTAAAAACTGAACAGAAGTATTCATTAAGGCAGTCGGCTAGCCCTTTATTCTCTTCTACATACCTTCCGTCCTTTGTTTTTAATTTAGTTATTCCTTGTTTTAATTTCCTTTTTTCATTTATATATCTGAAGAATGTCTTATCCCCTTTTTTCATAGACTGAGCTAGTTTTTCTTCTGCCTGCGCTTTAGAAGTTCTTATAACTTGCTTGGCCTCTCTCTGCCTAATCTTGTAGATTTCCTTATCTTCATTGCTCTGGGTTTTTTTATAATTACAAAATGCTAGCTTTTTATTTTTAATGATTTGGGCCACTTCTGCTGAGTACCACATTGGTCTCCTCCTTTTTTTGCTTTTACTGACGAGTCTAATGCAATTTTCTGTTGCCTTCAATAATGCACCTTTTAAGTAGTCCCACTTCTCCTGGACTCCATGTAATCCGTTCCAGTCTGATAAGGACTCATTTATGACTAATTTCATTTTTGAAAAGTCTGTTTTTCTAAAATCTAAAACTTTTGTTTTTGTGTGGTGGGACTCTTTCACAGTTCTTATATTAAACCACACTGACTGGTGATCACTAGATCCCAAGGTTTCGCCTACAATGACATCATATACCGAATCCCCGTTTGTGAATACCAAATCCAAAATGGCCTCCCTCCGGGTTGGCTCCTCAACCACTTGTTGTAGAGATAACCCCAGTAGGGAATTTAGAATATCTGTACTCCTGGTAGAACTTGCTATTTTGGTTTTCCAGTTTATATCTGGAAGATTGAAATCTCCCATAATGATAACTTCTCCTTTCATTGTCATTTTAGCTATTTCTTCAACTAGTAGATCATCTAGTTCTTTAACTTGACCAGGTGGTCTATATATCACACCTACACGAGTTACTGCATGGTTAGCAAACTGCAACGTAACCCAAACTGACTCTATGTTGGCCTCACCAACTTGTATTAGGTTAGATTTAATGCTATCTTTCACATACAGGGCCACTCCTCCTCCTTTCTTGCCTTCTCTGTCTCTTCTGTATAAAGAGTACCCTGGTATGGTTATGTCCCAGTCATTTCTTTCATTAAACCATGTCTCCGTAACAGCCACTAAATCTACATTCTCAGATGCCATTATTGACCCAAGTTCATTGATTTTTTTACCTAAACTGCGAGCATTTGTAGACAGGACTCTGAGCTTATCATTTCTTAACCTCAGTGCTTCTGGCCTGTTCTGGCATTGTTTCGGGGGGCAATTGGACTCTTTTATTTTCACTCTTTTGCCCCCCCTTCCTAGTTTAAATACTCTTTCGCAAATTCTCTAATGGGCGAAATCTCGTAGCAGCTCTGGGCCTAGCCGGTTTGACGCACATCTCTTGCCTGGCGCATGTACTGAATTTGGTGATGCAGAAATTCCTGCAAAATGACCCCAATATGTCAGAGCTGCTGCAGAAAGTGCGGCCCGTGTGTGCGTGCTTTTGGCGTTCTCACCCTGCTGCTGCTCGCCTGTCTGCGCTGCAGTGTATCTTCGCCTCATATGCGACGTGCCCACAAGGTGGAACTCCACCTTGCACATGCTGGCCAGACTATGCGAGCAGCAGCAGGCGATAGTGGAGTTTCAGCTGCAGCACGCACGGGTGAGTCGCTCTGCGGAACAGCACCACTTCACCAACAATGAGTGGGCCTCCATGTGAGACCTATGTGCCTTGTTGCGCTGTTTAGAGTACTCCACCAACATGGACAGTGTCGATGACATCGTTCTCAGCGTCAGTTCTATGTCTCCTTGAAAAAACGCTTCGGGCGATGATGGAAGAGGATGTGGCACAGGAGAAGGAGGAAGAGGGATCATTTACAAGGGTTTCAGGCCAGTCATTCACAAGTGGCTCTGAGGGTGGGTTCCTGCACCAACACAGTCCAGGTACACAATTGTCCAGCAAGGGCACAGTTCTGGAGGATGACGAAGTGGAGGAGGAGATGGAGGAGGAGAAACTGTGTTCAAAGCAAGGTGGCACCCAAACCAGCTTATGGGCATCACTGACTGGGGTGATACAGAGGACAAAGATGATACACCTCCCGCAGAGGACAGCTTGTCGTTGCCTCTGGGCAGCCTGGCACACATGAGCGATAACATGCTACAGTGTCTGCGCAACGACCGCCGAGTTGGCCAAATTCTAACTTGTGCTGATTACTGGGTGGCCACGCTGCTGAATCCCTGTTACAAGGACAACATACCATCCTTAATTCCGTCACTGGAGCATGATGAGAAGATGCGTTGGTACAAGCGCATGCTGGTAGACACGCTGCTGATGGCATTCCCACCTGACAGCGGGGGCACAGTAGAAGCACAAGGCGAAGGCAGAGGAGGAGGAAGAGGTTGCCAACGCAGCTGGGGCAGCGCCAGCAACTCAGAAGGCAGGGTTAGCATGGCCGAAATGTGGAAAAGCTTTGTCAGCACGCCACAACAACCAGCACCACCAGCTGATACGGAACGTCTTAGCAGGAGGCAGCACACGCCTACACGTACTGACTGATTTGTTTGCCTCCTTCAACTTCTGGGTCTCCAAATTGGGCACATTGCCTTAGCTTGCCGTTTATGCCTTAGAGGTGCTGGCCTGCCCTGCAGCCAGTGTATTGTCTGAACGTATGTTTAGCACGGCAGGAGGGGGTTACCTCACCTAGGAATTGTTGTACTCCAGCGCATTTTCGCTTTGTTTTATTTTTTATATTTCCCAATGTTTTGGGGTCTACCCAAATTTTAACCCAAAAAATTAAAAAATAAAATAAAATAAAAAACTAAACCTAAAACCAGTGTTGGCTACCTCCTCCTCCTTCTCCACCGCCGCTTTCACCTACACATCCACCGCCTTCTCAACCTCCTACTCCATATGGACCTCCTCCTCCTAGATCAAGATTATTTTTTTTTATTATTACGCATTTTATGTTATTTTAAGTAATTTCCCTATCCACATTTGTTTGCAGAGCACTTGCCATGCTCTTAACCACATTTTGCTACCTTTTGCAGCCCTCTAGTCCTTTCCATGACTTTTTTAGAGCCATTTCGGGTCCCGAACTCGAACTTTTTTGCGAAGTTCGGCCAAACCCATCAAACCCGAACTTCCAGGTGTCCGCTCAACTCTAGATGTAAACATTTCAGAAAGCTGTGTTTACGGTACAGAATTAAAAAGTCCTGCAATAGGAAGTGATGCAGCATGTGCATCGTGACGTACAAACGTTTTGAATATATTTGTTTTTTCATGTATAAACCAATTAATTGTACATACAGTACAGACCAAAAGTTTGGACACACCTTCTCATTCAAAGAGTTTTCTTTATGAAATTTGTAGATTCACACTGAATTCATCAAAACTATGAATTAACACATGTGGAATTATATACATAACAAACAAGTGTGAAACAACTGAAAATATGTCATATTCTAGGTTCTTCAAAGTAGCCACCTTTTGTTTTGATTACTGCTTTGCACACTCTTGGCATTCTCCTGATGAGCTTCAAGAGGTAGTGCCCTGAAATGGTTTTCACTTCACAGGTGTGCCCTGTCAGGTTTAATAAGTGTGATTTCTTGCCTTATAAAAGGGGTTGGGACCATCAGTGGCGTTGAGGAGAAGTCAGGTGGATACCCAGCTGATAGTCCTACTGAATAGACTGTTAGAATTTGTATTATGGCAAGAAAAAAGCAGCTAAGTAAAGAAAAATGAGTGACCATCATTACTTTAAGAAATGAAGGTCAGTCAGTCAGCCGAAAAATTGGGAAAACTTTGAAAGTAAGGGCTATTTTACCATGAAGGAGAGTGATGGGGTGCTGCGCCAGATGACCTGGCCTCCACAGTCACTGGACCTGAACCCAATCGAGATGGTTTGGGGTGAGCTGGACCGCAGAGTGAAGGCAAAAGGGCCAACAAGTGCTAAGCATCTCTGGGAACTCCTTCAAGACTGTTGGAAGACCATTTCAGGGGACTACCTCTTGAAGCTCATCAAGAGAATGCCAAGAGTGTGCAAAGGAGTAATCAAAGCAAAAGGTGGCTACTTTGAAGAACCTAGAATATTACATATTTTCAGTTGTTTCACACTTGTTTGTTATCTATATAATTCCACATGTGTTAATTCATAGTTTTGATGCCTTCATAGTCATGAAAATAAAAAAAAATCTTTGAATGAGAAGGTGTGTCCAAACTTTTGGTCTGTACTGTATGTGATGGGTGATGGATGGCTATTTGTAAAAGGTAAGAACATACACCTATTCTCTGGTCATAATGTGGTGCTTTTTACCTTACCTTGAATATCGTGTTTGATTAATAGTTGTGATTTTTTTTTAACTTATGCAAAATTTGTGCAAATAAAATAATGGCATCAGAATTTTTTTTATTGAACTATATCATGGTCAGCCCTGCTTATGGAAAATTATGTCTGGTAATTACTCATGAATTCTGCATGAAAATGTGTCTCTGGTAGTGGGAGACTCTATGGTTAGGGGTACAGATAGGGCGATCTGTCACAAAGACTGGGATCGTCGAAAAGCGTGTTAGACAAAGTTAGAGATAGGTGGAGGGTACTTAAACATGATTTTAGGGATTTAGGTTGCAAGTAAAGGTGGTGTTTTCTGAAATACTACTTGTACCACGAGCCACACCAGAAAGGCAGTGGGAGATTAGGGAGATTAACGAGTGGCTCAAGAACTGGTGTGGGAAGGAGGGGTTTGGGTTCCTGGATAACGGGGCCAACTTCTCTGTCAACTACAAGCTCTATCACAGGGATGGGCTACACCTCAATAGGAAAGATGCAGCTTTTTGGGGGGAGAAGATGGCTAGAAGGTTGGAGGAGTGTTTAAACTAGGAACTGGGGAGAGGGTAATTACGTTATAGGAGGGCAAGACAGTGTAGATAGAGACCTGGGGCTAGGTAATGGAACTTGGGGAGGAGTGGAAGGACAGACTAGAACAGTTCATAAGGATAGGAGTAGGATAAAAAATACACAAAAAAAACTCTTAATTGTATGTATACTAACGCCAGAAGCCTGACTAGTAAAACTGGTGAACTGGAATTAGTAATGTCTGAGGAGGACTATGACATAGTGGGAATAACTGAGGCATGGCTAGTAGTGATGATCGAGCATGCTCGGCCGAACACCAGTTCGGCTCGAGTATCTCGATGCTCGGCACATGGCGGTATTCGGCCGAATGCCGCATGTGCTCGAGCGCAAAGCTCGAATCTCCGCCCTGCACGTTTCTTGGTTGCTATGCAGCCAATAAACGTGCAGGTAAGTGGCCACCGAAAGCCCACAGCCACAAATTCCCTACTGCACCACAGGAGCTTTCACCCAGACAGCGTTAAGAAGTCAATACTTTATGGCCAATTCATACAGCTAAGGCCTCATGCACACGACCGTTGTGTGCATCCGTGGCCGTTGTGCCGTTTTCCGTTTTTTTTCGCGGACCCATTGACTTTCAATGGGTCAGTGGAAAAATCTGAAAATGCACCGTTTTGCAGCCGCATCCGTGATCCGTGTTTCCTGTCCGTCAAAAAAATAGGACCTGTCCTATTTTTTGGATGGACAACGGTTCACGGACCCATTCAAGTCAATGGGTCCGTGAAAAAATACGGATGCACACAAGATTGGTATCCGCGTCCGTGGTCCGTGGCCCGTGGCCGTAGGTTACTTTCACTTCCATCTGCATAAAAGCTTTTTCAGAGCTGAGTTTTCAGATCCGACAGTATATTCTAACACAGAGGCGTTCCCATAGTGATGGGGACGCTTCAAGTTAGAATATACTTTGAACTGTGTACATGACTGCCCCCTGCTGCCTGGCAGCACCCGATCTCTTACAGGGGGCTGTGATCCGCACAATTAACCCCTCAGGTGCTGCACCTGAGGGGTTAATTGTGCGTATCATAGCCCCCTGTAAGAGATCATGTGCTGCCAGGCAGGAGGGGGCACACCCTTCTCCCTCACCACTTTTAAATTCATTGGTGGCCAGTGGGCCCCCCCTCCCTCCCTTGTATTTAACACATTGGTGGCCAGTGCGGCCGGCCCCCCCTCCCTCCCCTGTAGTTATCACATTGGTGGCCAGTGCGGCCGGCCCCCCCTCCCTCCCCTGTAGTTAACACATTGGTGGCCAGTGCGGCCGCCCCCCCCCCCTCCCTCCCCTGTAGTTAACACATTGGTGGCCAGTGCGGCCGGCTCCCCCTCCCTCCCCTGTAGTTAACACATTGGTGGCCAGTGCGGCCGGCCCCCCCTCCCTCCCCTTTAGTACTGTAGATTCATTGGTGGCCAGTGGGCCCCCCCTCCCTCCCCCTCCTAATTAAAATCTCCCCCCCTATCATTGGTGGCAGCGGACTGCAGTAGCGTCCTGGTTGCCATGGTTACCGATCGGAGCCCCAGCGAATTAAACTGGGACTCCGATCGGTACTCTCCGCTGCCACCAATGATAGGGGGGAGATTTTAATTAGGGGGGGCCCACTGTCCACCAATGAATCTACAGTACTACAGGGGAGGGAGGGGGGGCCAGCCGCACTGGCCACCAATGTGTTAGCTACAGGGGAGGGAGGGGGGGCGGCCGCACTGGCCACCAATGTGTTAACTACAGGGGAGGGAGGAGGGGGCGGCCGCACTGGCCACAAATGTGTTAACTACAGGGGAGGGAGGGGGGGGGGCGGCCGCACTGGCCACAAATGTGTTAACTACAGGGGAGGGAGGGGGGGAAGGCCGCACTGGCCACCAATGTGTTAACTACAGGGGAGGGAGGGGGGCCCACTGGCCACCAATGAATTTAAAACTAGGGAGGGAGGGGGGTGTGCCCCCTCCTGCCTGGCAGCACATGATCTCTTACAGGGGGCTATGATACGCACAATTAACCCCTCAGGTGCAGCACCTGAGGGGTTAATTGTGCGGATAACAGCCCCCTGTAAGAGATCGGGTGCTGCCAGGCAGCAGGGGGCAGTCATGTACACAGTTCAAAGTATATTCTAACTAGAAGCGTCCCCATCACTATGGGAACGCCTCTGTGTTAGAATACACTGTCGGATCTGAGTTTTCACGAAGTGAAAACTCAGCTCTGAAAAAGCTTTTATGCAGACGCATCTGTGGATCCGTCTGTGTGAACCTACGGCCACGGACGCGGATGCCAATCTTGTGTGCATCCGTGTTTTTTCACGGAACCATTGACTTGAATGGGTCCGTGAACCGTTGTCCGTTCAAAAAATAGGACAGGTCCTATTTTTTTGACGGACAGGAAGCACGGATCACGGATGCGGCTGCAAAACGGTGCATTTTCTGATTTTTCCACGGACAAAAACGGAAAACAGCACAACGGCCACGGATGCACACATCGGTCGTGTGCATGATACCTGAGGCCTAAAACGTATAAATAACACTGAGGAGGGGTATAACAGGCAATCAGAAGAATTAAAAGGTAGACTATTAAACAGAGGATATAAAGAAAAGGATGTAGACACAGCAAGGAAGAAAGCAGGATCCTTCATTCAGAAGGAATTATTATATAGGAATAGGAGAAATGCCCGTGACAAAATGGAGAAATTTGTATTCACATTCAAATACAGTCCCGCAGCGGAGCTTATCAAACGTGCGATCTGCAACAATTGGGACTTCTTGAAAAATGAGGAAGGGTTGGAAGGGATTGCAAACAACAGACCACTTATAGCGTTCAAAAAATGCCGTACCAATCGAGTAGACCAGTGGGCAATTATAAATGTGGGAATTGCTCCTTCTGCAACAATCAAAGTAAATATCTGTCATTTGGTGGGGTTTCACACCTAGTTACACAATTCATTACCTGCAGAAGTAATTATGTTGTCTACGTGATCACTTGCCATTGCGGGGCCTTTTATATAGGGAAAACCATTCGCCCCCTGTTTGAAAGGTTCAGAGAGCATCTAAATTCTCTTAAGACAGGAAAAGGATGCACCAGGCTTATTGTACATGTTCACAATGTGCATGGTGGAAATCCCCAATGCATTTCCTTTGCTGGGATTGAGCAGGTGTCACCCAGGCCCTGAGGTGGGGACAGACACCGGGCACTCCTACAAAGGGAATCAAAGTGGATAATGAAAGCTGATGCCTTGGGCCCCTTGGGACTTAATGACAGAAATGACCTAAGTGTATTTGTTTGACATATTCAATTCGGAACCCATGGACCACATAGAAGTTATTGTATTCAGCTGTGTTAGCGCGTGTTGGCGGTTGCAAGGGAGAGTAGCGCCTTGGTTGCCTACGCAACCTGATGCGTTGACGTGTATAAAGTGCGCATGTTAGCACAATGAGGTCACTGGTCCGACGAAGCGCAAGTTAGCGCGAAACGTCCGTCTGTCTACTTGCACTGTTTGCTCCAGCCCGAAGATTTTACTTTTGTATCAATAAAGGATCGTTTTATCTACGCCGGTGAGTGCCGCCTTTTCTATTATCCTCCATTCGGTTATTAAACGTTCAGGTAAGTACTTCCCTCACTGTAATGCTGTAGCCATGTTGGCTGCTGGCATTACAGTGATTGGCTGGCTGGAACATGTCATTGGGTTCTATGTAGCACCCGATGACGCATGTTTGGCTCATTCTAAGTCAGGGAGAGCTGTGCTGAGGAAGGGACAGACAGTGTAGGGAGTGATTTAAGAATATTTTTACCACCAAAACTTTTCAGAGACCCAAAGGTCATTTTAAGGACTATTGTATGTGGCAGCAGAAATCTATTTTTAGCGCAACCTGTGCTAAATTGCTAAAACTTTACAGACCCAAAAGTCCTTCTAAGGACTATTGTGTGTGGCAGCAATATCTATTTTTACTGCATCTAGCGTACATTAGTTAGGCCGCTGCAGACAGCGACATTAGCTGTGCCACATCTCCAGTGTAAAGTGTGCACATCCAAAAAAATCAGTGACATCCAGTGTACTTTTTCCGTAGAAGGTGTCCGCTGCGGACAGTGACATTAGCTGCACCACATCTCCAGTGTAAAGTGTGCGCATCCCAAGAAATCTGACATCCAGTGTACTTTTTCCATAGACGGTGTCTGCTGCGGACAGTGACATTAGCTGCGCCACATGTCTTGTGCAGTGTTTATCACGAATATTTGAATTGCAAACTTTTATCGCGAATATCGGCACTTCGAGAATTTGCGAATATTTAGAATATAGTGATATATATTTGTAATTTCAAATATTCGAGATTTTTTTTAATCAGTACACATGATCCCTCCCTGCCTCTATCTTGTGGGCCAAGGAGAAGGCTGCAATATCTTTGACTTTAGGAGAAGTGTTGATTGCGAATTTTCGTAATGCAAATTTTTGTAATGAGAATCAATGAGATTGTGAAAACTTAGATCCGATGGTATATTCTAGTTTTTTTTAATAGTCCAATCTGGACTTCAGATGAGAAAAAAATTTCAACTATTAGACAAAGAAGATTATAGCACTATATTAGCTAAATTGCCCTATATATATTTTTTTTTCTTCTAATATTCGCTATATTGCTATATATTCTTGTTTTAGAATATTACGAATATTCGAAAAAACTAATATATTCGTTTTCTAGAATAGTCGTCTTTTTTTTAATCTGTACAGTTGTTCCACTTTGGCATACTCCTCCCCGACAAGCATCCCCGTCACCATGGGAACGCCTGGGGGTTAGAATATACCATCGGATCTGAGTTTTCACAATCTCATTGATTCTCATTGCGAAAATTCGCATTACGAAAATTCGATTACTAGCAACCTCACCACCACCAGCATGATCCGCCACTATTTTTTAAGGTGTGCCATGCCCGCCTTACACCAACATGTGTCCCGTAACATCACACGTGCCCTGACCAACGCAGTTACTGGAAAGGTCCACTTAACCACGGACACATGGACAAGTGCATTCAGCCAGGAACGCTACATTTCCCTGATGGCACACTCGGTGAATGTTGTGGAGCCCGGGAGTGAGTCGCATCCTGGGATGGCACAGGTGCTACTGACGCCAAGGATTGCGGGCCCTAATTCCATCAGGGTTTCCGCGCCACCTACGCTAGTGGCTCCAACCCCCACTTCTCCTCCTCCGCCACCTCCTCCATTTCCACCTCTGAATTATCCGCGTGCAGCACCAGTCAGTCATCAGTCGGTAGCTGGAAGCAGTGTAGCACTGCAGTGGGGAAGCGGCAAGCTCACACACATCCCATGCCTAGCCCACGTCTTAAACTTATTGGTTCAGCGGTATCTCAAAACCTACACCAATTTGCCTGAGCTACTGATGAAAGTGCTCCGCGTGTGTGCACATTTCCGCAAGTCATCAACAGCTTCAGCCGGTCTGTCAATGCTGCAGCAGCTCTTGAAATTGCCAGCTCAACGGCTGTTGTGCGACGTGAGCACACACTGGAATTCGACATTCCACATGTTGGCCAGGCTTTGTGAGCAGCAGAGGGCAGTAGTGAAATACCAGCTGCAACATGGTCGTCGCCTTTCCAGTCAACTTCCACTATTCACAAGCGAGGAGTGGGCATGGATGTTTGACCTCTGTGAGATTTTATGAAACTCTGAGGAATCAACACAGATGGTGAGCGGCAATAACGCTATTATCAGCGTTACCATCCCACGTCTGTGTCTACTCAAACGTTTGCTGCTCACAATTAAGGATGACGCTTTGCATGTGGAAGAGGTGGAAATGGGGGAAGACATTAAACAGGGTGATAGCCAGACCACCCTCAGTTAGTCTTCTCAGTGCGAATTGGACGATGAAGAGAAGGAGGAGGAGCAGGAGACAGTTGCCTCCGCTACAGAGAGTAGTACCCATAGAATTTTAATTCCACCTGTTTTGCGTGGGTGGAAGAGGATGAGGCGATTGAGAGTGATCCTCCTGATCACGACAGCGAAGTCTCGCCTGTTGGTACTCTGGCACACATGGCTGACTTCATGTTAGGCTGCCTTTCCCGCGACCTGCGCGTTATACGCATTTTAGACAACATGGATTACTGGTTGTTCACCCTTCTCGACCCCCGCTACAAAGAGAACTTCTCATCTCTCATTCCTCTGGTGGAGAAGACGAGCAAAACGGTGCAATACCAGAAGATCCTTGTTGAAAAATTGCTCCAAACATTTCCATCTGACAACACTGGCGGCAGAGTCCATAGTTCCTTGGCCAACTGAGGAGGGGAGACAAGGGGAACACACAGCAGTTCCAACAGAGGCAGGGCAACACTCTCCAAAGCATGGGACAGTTTCATGACACCCTGCCAGCACCCTCACCCTGATGCGCGGCCTAGTGTCACAAGGAGGGAAACATTTTGGAAGATAGTGAAGGAGTACATAGCAGACCGTGTCAGTGTCCTCAATGATCCCTTAGTGCCTTACAACTACTGGGTGTCCAAGCTGGACACGTGGCACAAACTGGCGCTCTATGCCTTGAAGGTGCTGGCCTGCTCTGCTGCCAGCGTTTTGTCTGAGTGGGTATTTAGTGCTGCTGGTGGCATTATAACAGATAAGCATATCCACCTGTCAACTGAAAATGCTGACAGGTTGACTCTTATAAAAATGGACAAGGCCTGAATTGACCATGACATCTCGACTCTACCAGAGAAAAGCTGATGAACATAAAGGCACTTTAAATGTATTGATTATAATGTACTGAATACACTGTATTCCCATGCACCCCTTCCACCACAAACAATGGTATATGGTTGAATCTTCCTTTTCTCATCCTCTTTCTCCTCTTCCATCATATCAATATGTTTATTTGTCGCATATAATGCCCTCGCATATCACATACAATGAGGAACAGAAGTATTTGAACACCCTGCGATTTTGCAAATTCTCCCACTTAGAAATCATGGAGGGTTCTGAAATTCTCATTGTAGGTGCATTCCCACTCTGAGAGACAGAATAAATGAAAAAAATCAGGAAATTTAACCACCTCCGGACCGCCTAACGCAGGATCGCGTTCCGGAGGTGGCAGCCCTGCGCAGAGTCACGCATATATGCATCATCTCGCGATGGCCGAGATTTCCTGTGAACGCGCGCACACAGGCGCGCGCGCTCACAGGAACGGAAGGTAAGAGAGTTGATCTCCAGCCTGCCAGCGGCGATCGTTCGCTGGCAGGCTGGAGATGTGTTTTTTTTAACCCCTAACAGGTATATTAGACGCTGTTTTGATAACAGCGTCTAATATACCTGCTACCTGGTCCTCTGGCGGTCCCCTTTGTTTGGATCGACCACCAGAGGACACAGATAGCTCAGTAAAGTAGCACCAAGCACCACTACACTACACTACACCCCCCCCCCGTCACTTATTAACCCCTTATTAGCCCCTGATCACCCCTGATCACCCCATATAGACTCCCTGATCACCCCCCTGTCATTGATTACCCCCCTGTCATTGATCAACCCCATGTAAAGCTCCATTCAGACGTCCGCATGATTTTTACGGATCCACTGATAGATGGATCGCATCCGCAAAAACGCATCCGGACGTCTGAATGAAGCCTTACAGGGGCGTGATCAATGACTGTGGTGATCACCCCATATAGACTCCCTGATCACCCCCCTGTCATTGATCACCCCCCTGTCATTGATTACCCCCCTGTAAAGCTCCATTCAGATGTCCGCATGATTTTTACGGATGCACTGATAGATGGATCCGATCCGCAAAACGCATCCGGACGTCTGAATGAAGCCTTACAGGGGCATGATCAATGACTGTGGTGATCACCCCATATAGACTCCCTGATCACCCCCCTGTAAAGCTCCATTCAGATGTCCGCATGATTTTTACGGATGCACTGATAGATGGATCCGATCCGCAAAACGCATCCGGACGTCTGAATGAAGCCTTACAGGGGCATGATCAATGACTGTGGTGATCACCCCCCTGACATTGATTACCCCCCTGTAAAGCTCCATTCAGATGTCCGCATGATTTTTACGGATGCACTGATAGATGGATCCGATCCGCAAAACGCATCCGGACGTCTGAATGAAGCCTTACAGGGGCGTGATCAATGACTGTGGTGATCACCCCATATAGACTCCCTGATCACCCCCCTGTCATTGATCACCCCCCCTGTCATTGATCACCCCCCCTGTCATTGATCACCCCCCCCTGTCATTGATCACCACCCCTGTCATTGATCACCCCCCTGTCATTGATCACCCCTCTGTAAGGCTCCATTCAGACATTTTTTTGGCCCAAGTTAGCGGAATTTTTTTTTTTTTTTCTTACAAAGTCTCATATTCCACTAACTTGTGTCAAAAAATAAAATCTCACATGAACTCACCATACCCCTCACGGAATCCAAATGCGTAAAATTTTTTAGACATTTATATTCCAGACTTCTTCTCACGCTTTAGGGCCCCTAGAATGCCAGGGCAGTATAAATACCCCACATGTGACCCCATTTCGGAAAGAAGACACCCCCAGGTATTCCGTGAGGGGCATATTGAGTCCATGAAAGATTGAAATTTTTGTCCCAAGTTAGCGGAACGGGAGACTTTGTGAGAAAAAAATTTAAAATATCAATTTCCGCTAACTTGTGCCAAAAAAAAAAAATTTCTATGAACTCGCCATGCCCCTCATTGAATACCTTGGGGTGTCTTATTTCCAAAATGGGGTCACATGTGGGGTATTTATACTGCCCTGGCATTCTAGGGGCCCCAAAGCGTGAGAAGAAGTCTGGTATCCAAATGTCTAAAAATGCCCTCCTAAAAGGAATTTGGGCACCTTTGCGCATCTAGGCTGCAAAAAAGTGTCACACATCTGGTATCGCCGTACTCAGGAGAAGTTGGGGAATGTGTTTTGGGGTGTCATTTTACATATACCCATGCTGGGTGAGAGAAATATCTTGGTCAAATGCCAACTTTGTATAAAAAAATGGGAAAAGTTGTCTTTTGCCAAGATATTTCTCTCACCCAGCAAGGGTATATGTAAAATGACACCCCAAAACACATTCCCCAACTTCTCCTGAATACGGCGATACCACATGTGTGACACTTTTTTGCAGCCTAGGTGGGCAAAGGGGCCCATATTCCAAAGAGCACCTTTAGGATTTCACAGGTCATTTACCTACTTACCTAACATTAGGGCCCCTGGAAAATGCCAGGGCAGTATAACTACCCCACAAGTGACCCCATTTTGGAAAGAAGACACCCCAAGGTATTCCGTGAGGGGCATGGCGAGTTCCTAGAATTTTTTATTTTTTGTCACAAGTTAGTGGAAAATGATGATTTTTTTTTAATTTTTTTTTTCATACAAAGTCTCATATTCCACTAACTTGTGACAAAAAATAAAAACTTCCATGAACTCACTATGCCCATCAGCGAATACCTTGGGGTCTCTTCTTTCCAAAATGGGGTCACTTGTGGGGTAGTTATACTGCCCTGGAATTCTAGGGGCCCAAATGTGTGGTAAGGAGTTTGAAATCAAATTCTGTAAAAAATGACCTGTGAAATCCGAAAGGTGCTCTTTGGAATATGGGCCCCTTTGCCCACCTAGGCTGCAAAAAAGTGTCACACATCTGGTATCTCCGTACTCAGGAGAAGTTGGGGAATGTGTTTTGGGGTGTCATTTTACATATACCCATGCTGGGTGAGAGAAATATCTTGGCAAAAGACAACTTTTCCCATTTTTTTATACAAAGTTGGCATTTGACCAAGATATTTATCTCACCCAGCATGGGTATATGTAAAATGACACCCCAAAACACATTCCCCACCTTCTCCTGAGTACGGCAATACCAGATGTGTGACACTTTTTTGCAGCCTAGGTGGGCAAAGGGGCCCATATTCCAAAGAGCACCTTTCGGATTTCACAGGTCATTTTTTCCAGAATTTGATTTCAAACTCCTTACCACACATTTGGGCCCCTAGAATGCCAGGGCAGTATAACTACCCCACAAGTGACCCCATTTTGGAAAGAAGAGACCCCAAGGTATTCGCTGATGGGCATAGTGAGTTCATGGAAGTTTTTATTTTTTGTCACAAGTTAGTGGAATATGAGACTTTGTATGAAAAAAAAAAAAAAAAAAAAATCATCATTTTCCACTAACTTGTGACAAAAAATAAAAAATTCTAGGAACTTGCCATGCCCCTCACGGAATACCTTGGGGTGTTTTCTTTCCAAAATGGGGTCACTTGTGGGGTAGTTATACTGCCCTGGCATTCTAGGGGCCCAAATGTGTGGTAAGGAGTTTGAAATCAAATTCTGTAAAAAATGACCGGTGAAATCCGAAAGGTGCTCTTTGGAATATGGGCCCCTTTGCCCACCTAGGCTGCAAAAAAGTGTCACACATCTGGTATCTCCGTACTCAGGAGAAGGTGGGGAATGTGTTTTGGGGTGTCATTTTACATATACCCATGCTGGGTGAGAGAAATATCTTGGCAAAAGACAACTTTTCCCATTTTTTTTATACAAAGTTGGCATTTGACCAAGATATTTATCTCACCCAGCATGGGTATATGTAAAATGACACCCCAAAACACATTCCCCACCTTCTCCTGAGTACGGAGATACCAGATGTGTGATACTTTTTTGCAGCCTAGGTGGGCAAAGGGGCCCATATTCCAAAGAGCACCTTTCGGATTTCACAGGTCATTTTTTCCAGAATTTGATTTCAAACTCCTTACCACACATTTGGGCCCCTAGAATGCCAGGGCAGTATAACTACCCCACAAGTGACCCCATTTTGTAAAGAAGAGACCCCAAGGTATTTCGTGATGGGCATAGTGAGTTCATAGAAGTTTTTATTTTTTGTCACAAGTTAGTGGAATATGAGACTTTGTAAGAAAAAAATAAATAAAAAAAAAATCATCATTTTCCGCTAACTTGTGACAAAAAATAAAAAGTTCTATGAACTCACTATGCCCATCAGCGAATACCTTAGGGTGTGTACTTTCCGAAATGGGGTCATTTGTGGGGTGTTTGTACTGTCTGGCCATTGTAGAACCTCAGGAAACATGACAGGTGCTCAGAAAGTCAGAGCTGCTTCAAAAAGCGGAAATTCACATTTTTGTACCATAGTTTGTAAACGCTATAACTTTTACCCAAACCATTTATTTTTTACCCAAACATTTTTTTTTTATCAAAGACATGTAGAACTATAAATTTAGAGCAAAATTTCTATATGGATGTCGTTTTTTTTGCAAAATTTTACAACTGAAAGTGAAAAATGTCATTTTTTTGCAAAAAAATCGTTAAATTTTGATTAATAACAAAAAAAGTTAAAATGTCAGCAGCAATGAAATACCACCAAATGAAAGCTCTATTAGTGAGAAGAAAAGGAGGTACAATTCATTTGGGTGGTAAGTTGCATGACCGAGCAATAAACGGTGAAAGTAGTGTAGGTCAGAAGTGTAAAAAGTGGCCTGGTCTTTCAGGGTGTTTAAGCACTGGGGGCTGAAGTGGTTAAAGAATGTATTTGTCTTGCACTGCTGAACATAAGTATTTGAACACCTGAGAAAATCTGTTTCAATATTTGGTACAGAAGCCTTTGTTTGCAATTACAGAGGTCAAACATTTCCTGTAGTTCTTGAACAGGTTTGCACACACTGCAACGGAGATTTTGGCCTACTCCTCTACACAGATCTCCTCTAGATCTGTCAGGTTTCGGGGCTGTCGCTGAGCAACACGGAGTTTCAGCCCCCTCCAAAGATGTTCTATTGGATTTAGGTCTGGAGACTGGCTAGGCCACTCCAGAACCTTGATATTCTTCTTATGGAGCCACTCCTTGCTTATCCTGGGTGTGTGCTTCAGGTCGTTGTCATGTGTGAAAACCTAGCCACGACCCATCTTTAATGCTCTGACTGAGGGAAGGAGATTGTTGCTCAAAATATCACAATAAATGACCTCTCCTTAATACAGTGAAGTCATCCTGTCACCTTCGCAGAAAAGCACCCCAAAGCATGATGTTACCACCCCCATGCTTCACAATAGGGATGGTGTTCTTGGGATGCAACTCATCCTTCTTTTTCTTCCAAACACGACAAGTGAAGTTTAGTCCATAAAGTTCTACTTTGGTCTCATCTGACCACATGACTTTCTCCCATGCCTCCTCTGGATCATCCAGATGGTCATTGGCAAACTTCAGACGGGCTTGGACATGTAATGACTTGAGCAGGGGAACCTTCCGTGCAATGCATGAATTGAAACCATGACGGCATAGTGTTCTACCGAGAGTGACCTTTGAAACTGTGGTCCCAGCTCTCTTCATGTCATTGACCAGCTCCTCCCTTGCAGTTCTGGGCTGATTCCTCACCTTTCTTATCATCAGTGATGCCCCACGAGGTCAGATCTTGCATGGAGCCCCATTCTGAGGGAGACTGACAGTCATCTTTAGCCTCTTCCATTTTCTAACAATTGCTCCAACAGTTGATCTATTTTCACCAAGTTGCTTGGCAATTGCCCCATAGCCCATTCCAGCCTTGTGGAGGTCCATAATTTTGTCTCTGGTGTCTTTTGACAGCTCTTTGGTCTTGCCCATGGTAGTAGTTGGCGTCTGACTGACTGTGGGGTGGACAGGTGTCTTTAAAGAGCTCAGACTACTAAGGTGCTACTAAGTTAGATTAATGAGTGGAGTAGAGGCGGACATTTTAAAAGCACAGTAGCAGGTCTTTGAGAGCCAGAATTCTTGCTGTTTCTCAGGTGTTCAAATACTTATGTTCAGCAGTGCAAAACAAATACATTCTTTAAAAATCATACAATGTGATTTCCTGAATTATTTTTTAATTCTGTCTTTCAGAGTGGGAATGCACCTACAATGTGAATTTCATACCCCTCCACGATTTCTAAGTGGGAGAACTTGCAAAATTGCAGGGTGTTCAAATACTTCAGTTCCTCACTGTATAATTTTTTACAGGGTCAGCTCAGCTGCAGACCCTCGTACATAATTTTTTAGAGGGTCGGCTCACCAGCAGGCCCTCGCATATAATGTTTTACAGGGTCAGCTCACCAGCAGGCCCTCACCTACAATTTTTTACAGGGTCAGCTCACCAGCAGGCCTTTAACTACAATCTTTTACAGGGTCAGCTCACCTGAATGCCCTTGCATATAATGTTTTAGCGCATCAGCTCACCTGCAGGCCCTAACCTACAACCTTTTAGAGGGTCAGCTTACCAGCAGGCCCTTGCATTAAATTTTTTACAGGGTCAGCTCACCAGCAGGCCCTCACCTACAATCTTTTACAGGGTCAGCTCACCAGCAGGCTCGCACCTAAAATCTTTTACAGGGTCAGCTCACCAGCAGGCCCGCACCTCACATCTTTTACAGGGTCAGTTCACCAGCAGGCCCTCGCATATAATTTTTTACAGGGTCATCTCACCAGCAGGCCTTCACCTACAATCTTCTACAGGGTCAGCTCATCTGCACGCCCTGACATATAATGTTTTAGAGGGTCAGCTCATCTGCAGGCCCTCACCTACAACCTTTTACAGTGTCAGCTTACCAGCAGGCCCTCACCTACAATCTTTTACAGGGTCAGTTCACCTGCAGACCCGCACCAAAAATCTTTTACAGGGTCAGCTCACCTGCAGACCCTCACCTAATTATACCTAATAGGTAATTTGCGTTCATGCTGCCTTGATTGGATGTGGTAGACGTAGCCGTTTCTCAGGCTCCCTTTCCGGAATCGAACACTGCTTCACTGTTACCCGTGGTCACCATGGTTTGAGCTTAAAATACAATCAAAAGTTCATAGGGCAGACATCCATATGGATTGTCGCCGTCACAGGGACGTGCGATCGGCCCCAGGTTATCTAGAGTCACCAAAGCGGCAGTAGGCCCTTGGCCATAATGTTTTAGATAGTCAGATCAGCAGGCCCTAATTTTTCAAGGCTGCGTATGATGCCCTCCTTTATGTTTAACAAAGTGCCGGTTCCTTATAATTTTTGGAAGCCCTTTCACTTTGTCAGTCTGTAAAAGTGGCGTACTACTTTGACAGCAGCGACCTAGGAGTCCAAGATGCATCCAGACATCCTCCCCATGCTGTTCCAGAACCATTTCGGTGGTGTTTCCATCAATTTCTGACCATTTCCTATGAACCAGGCACCCTCCTCTCTTCAGAGCAGGGGGTACCTGGTTTAATGCTCGGGTTCCATTATAACCGAGCACCCGAGCATCCCGATGTGTTCGGCCAGAGCTCCCGAGCATTTTGGTGCTCGATCAACACTATTAGCTAGATGATAGCTATGACTAGGCGGTTCATTTTATTTAACAGCAAACTTAACTGTAGAAACTAGTACCAGACAGCTGCTGCCAAGGCCAATAAGATCATGGGATGCATCAAAAGGGGCATAGATGCACTTGATGAGAACATAGGGGCACATCTATTAAGACCAGCGTTTTAGACGGGGGTCTTAATAAACCCTTAAACTGGCGGTGGTTCCGCTGCAGTTATAAAGAGGCGCCAGCCTCTTCATAACTTCGGTGGATCCTGCGCCATTTCTGAATGTATTCTCTTTACTTCATTATAATAGCAACCCCTGTTGTTTAATATGTATAGTAATGCACACGTCCACCTATTGAGGTGGCCGCACTTGCTCAGTTCCTTCTTTCAACTGCCTCCAGTCCCATCTACTGTTAGAAGTGACAGTTACAGGTAGAGAGTGTAACAGAAAAGATATGACACAAAGGACACACCCCTGAGCTGCCAGCTTGAAGACAATGTAGAAGATCAATTTGATCAATGAATGGGGATATCTCTGGAGCCATGTGATTTATGGGGCTGGTTCTAGCTTTGTTAGAAAGAGATTGTCATGTAATTAGTGTTGATCACGAATATTCGAATATAGGTACTTTGAAAATTCGCGAATATTTTGAATATAGTGATATATATTCGTAATTTCGAATATTCGAAATCTATTTTAATCAGTACACATGATCCCTCCCTGCTTCTAGCTTGTGGGCCAATGAGAAGGCTGCAGTATATTTGACTTTAGGAGTAGTGTTATTTGCGAATTTTCGTAATGCAAACTTTTATCTATTAGACAAAGAAGATTATAGCACTATATTAGCTAAATTGCTCTATATTTTTTTTTCCGAATATTTGCTATATTGCTATATCTTTGTTTTTTCGAATATTCGTAATATTCTAAAAAAGAATATATAGCAATATAGCGAATATTCAAAAAAAATAAACTAATATAGAGCAATTTAGCTAATATAGTGCTATAATCTTCTTTGTCTAATAGTTGTAATTTTTTTCTCATCTGAAGTTCAGATTGGAAAAAAAATTACAACTATAAAAAAAAAGATTATAGCACTATATTAGCTAAATTGCTCTATATTCGTTTTTTTCGAATATTCGCTATATTGCTATATATTCTTGTTTTAGAATATTACGAATATTCGAAAAAACTAAGTTATAGCAATATAGCGAATATTCGAAAAAAAATAACGAATATAGAGCAACTTAGCTAATATAGTGCTATAATCTTCTTTGTTTAATAGTTGTAAGTTGAAAAATTCACAATAAAAATTCGCATTACGAAAACTCGCATATTACACGATCATTACCCTGCCGATTTTTTGAGTAAAAAAATCGTAGAACATAACGAATATTCGAATTTGCGAATATTCAACGAATGTTCTACAAAATATTCGCTAAATATCGCGAATTCGAATATGACCCCTGCCGCTCATCACTAAATGTAATACATTATGTTTATTATTTTCATGTTTTTCAGCAATTTTCACTCTTGACATAACCCCTTTAAGAACAGCCAACCCCATCTTGTTTTGTCAAGAGCTCTGGTGAAAGCTTGTTTTAACCCTTAGACTCTACTGACCAAAGTGGCCATGCAAAGTCTGGTTATGGAAGCCTTTTTAGTGGACAGGCACATTACACCTAGGGTTGCCACCCACTGGTTCTATTAGAGTATTGCCACACAAGCAGTTTTTTTTTGCAGTTTTTGAAGCCAAATTCCAAAGTGGATCGTAAAACATACATGTGTGGCCATACACTTAGAGTTTACACACCCTTGACTATAAATATTATTGTCACACCTTCATCATGTATGGCCTTCTTACATGTGTTCATGTGTTTTAGGCTATGTCCTTTTTTAAGATTTTGATAAATTGATATAGTTTTAAATGAAATGTAGTGGTCGTTTTGCTTTTATAACTGATGGATTTATTGGTACAGTATTTTCTGCACCAACCTACTTTAAAAGGGTGGCTATTGGTTACATCACTTCATGAGCCTCTGATAGTTAACAAAAAAGTTCCTGTCCAACAAACAGTACTCTTAGAGGAACAACAAAATGGGGTCTGTAAGTTCTATCTAAGGTAAGTGTCGTAATCTCAGCAACACATAATATGGGACATAATGTGAGCAAAGTGCATCTATTGGACAAAAGTCACAGGATGAGGTGGAGATGCGGCCATACAAAAACTTTTGTTTATCTATTTGCTATGTGGTTATACTGGAACGGAGTGTTGCTTTACTAAAAATAGGATTAAGGTTGACAGCTGATAGCAGCACAAAGGGAAATTCGTAACCAGGAATTTCAGCAGTTGACAGGCGGTGGATCAGTTTTGCTTTGTAACACAGTGAATTATTGGAGAGCCGGACATTGAAATGGAGTCCTTAGAAACCTAGATGAAACTAGACAACCACCAGGATGTGTACTGTACCATAGACAACCAACAGCGAATCATCACAATAGGCTACGGAAATTATCAAAGACATTCCTAATCCATTATTCTGTGCCATCACAAGCTACAGAAATCCTGTATTTCAGTGAAGCAATCTGTCAGAGAGGTTGGTACATACATTGCATAGGATTAAGGGTGCTCATAACTACTGTCCTACATGTTACGGAATCTTGCATTGGTTCCTATTAGCTGTGCCATTCTATTATGTATGACCTTCAGTCCATATTAGTATGTGAAAAAATGGCATTTATTCAGAACTTTGACATAAGAGTAATGAGTATTTGACATACACCTGCCCTAGAGATACACTCAGTTCTTGACCTATTAAGTTAAGCACACAAGAACACTTTTCAGCAGAGCCCGGAAAACAATCAGCCTGTCAGCTTTTATCTGTGCATTGTACCAGCTGGGAGTCTGGTACAAGTGTGTCTTCAATGCCACTTCTTTGTCCACTTGACAGGTTATTGTTTTGTAACTTCATTTATAAGAGCCTCTGCATTTTACCATATATTAAGATATGGCATTATCAGCAGTTCTGAAAAATAAAGCCTGTATTCTGCTGACAGTATCATTTAGGGCCCCATACATATTAGTGTATTGTTGACCGAATCTGCTGAGAACAACCTTTTTAATTGACACTCTAATGTGTATGGGAAGCTGCCAACTCTCCCCAGAATGATGATTAGGGTGCAGGAGAGAAGTTTAAAGTGAAGTGAATAGTTTGTTATCCCAGAAGAGAAGCCACCACCAGAAGTGTCTGGCAGAGACTCTCTCCTCTCTCATCTTTTCTTCTCAAGAACGAATACACGTTCGTCCAAACCAAGCTGGTATGTTATGGGAGAATATGATAGCTGACAGCTATTGAATGTGTATGGCAAGCCTTAGGCTACTTTTACACTAACGTTTTTGCTGGATCCGGCAGGGTTTAGCAAAAACGCTTCCGTTACTGTAATACAGCCATCTGCATCCGTTATGAACGAAGCCAGTTGTATTATCAACCCAAGACAGATCTATCATGAACTCCATTGAAAGTCAATGGTGGACGGATCCGTTTTCTATTGTATCAGATTGTGTCAGATTTGTGTTTTGCTCTGCATCAAAGGACGGAAAGCACGATTGCTCTCTGGTATGAGAAAGGAATGTAATGCATTCCGTTCTGTTCAGTTGCGTTTTGTACCCATTGACAATAAATGGATCTCAATACCGGAAAATACTAACGCTAGTGTGAAAGTAGCCTTACCTAGAATTGCTAAAGTTTGCAATGCAATGCAATTTTGGGCTGCAAGTGAACAGACAGTTCTTCTTCTTGATTTGTTGGAAGAAGGAAAATGGACAAGCTCAATGATCTGAACAACCTTGGCATAGAAACATAGAAACATAGAATGTGTCGGCAGATAAGAACCATTTGGCCCATCTAGTCTGCCCAATATATCTGAATCCTATAAATAGTCCCTGGCCCTATCTTATATGAAGGATAGCCTTATGCCTATCCCATGCATGCTTAAACCCCTTCACTGTATTTGCAGCTACCACTTCTGCAGGAAGGCTATTCCATGCATCCACTACTCTCTCAGTAAAGTAATACTTCCTTATATTACTTTTAAACCTTTGCCCCTCTAATTTAAAACTGTGTCCTCTTGTGGTAGTTTTTCTTCTTTTAAATATGCTCTCCTCCTTTACCGAGTTGATTCCCTTTATGTATTTAAAAGTTTCTATCATATCCCCTCTGTCTCTTCTTTCTTCCAAGCTATACATGTTAAGGTCCTTTAACCTTTCCTGGTAAGTTTTATCCTGCAATCCATGTACTAGTTTAGTAGCTCTTCTCTGAACTCTCTCTAGAGTATCTATATCCTTCTGGAGATATGGCCTCCAGTACTGCGCACAATACTCCAAGTGAGGTCTCACCAGTGTTCTGTACAGCGGCATAAGCACTTCACTCTTTCTACTGCTTATACCTCTCCCTATACATCCAAGCATTCTGCTGGCATTTCGTGCTGCTCTATTACATTATCTTCCTACCTTTAAGTCTTCTGAAATAATTACTCCTAAATCCCTTTCCTCAGATACTGAGGTCAGGACTGTGTCAAATATTCTATATTCTGCCCTTGGGTTTTAACGCCCCAGGTGCATTATCTTGCACTTATCCACATTAAATTTCAGTTGCCAGAGTTCTGACCATTCTTCTAGTTTTCCTAAATCCTTTTCCATTTGGCGTTTCCCTCCAGGAACATCAACCCTGTTACATATCTTTGTGTCATCAGCAAAAAGACAAACCTTACCATCGAGGCCTTTTGCAATATCACTTATGAAGATATTAAACAAAATTGGTCCCAGTACAGATCCCTGTGGAACCCCACTGGTAACATGACCTTGTTTTGAATGTTCTCCATTGACTACAACCCTCTGCTGTCTGTCACTCAGCCACTGCCTAATCCACTCAACAATATGGGAGTCCATGCTCAATGACTGCAGTTTATTGATAAGTCTTCTATGTGGGACAGTGTCAAAAGCCTTACTAAAATCTAGATATGCGATGTCTACTGCACCTCCACCGTCTATTATTTAAATCACCCAGTCAAAAAAATCTATAAGATTTGTTTGACATGATCTCCCTGAAGTAAACCCATGTTGTTTTTCATCTTGCAATCCATGGGATTTTAGATGTTCCACAATCCTATCCTTTAATAGGGTTTCCATTAATTTGCCTACTATTGATGTCAGACTCACTGGTCTATAGTTGCTCGATTCCTCCCTACTACCTTTCTTGTGAATGGGCACGACATTTGCCAATTTCCAATCTTCCGGGACGACTCCTGTTACTAATGATTGGTTAAATAAATCTGTTAGCGGTTTTGCCAGCTCACCTCTAAGCTCTTTGAGACCAAAATTGTGATGGGTAGGCTACTCAGCCCGAGCATCTGCAAAATGGCTGGTCTTGTGGGGTGTTTCTTGGATGTAGTGGTCAGTTTTTATGAAAACGGTTCCAAGGAAGAACAACTATCAGGGTTATGTATAAAGAAGACTCACTGACGTGCATGGTATGTTACGGAACAGTGACTGGACTGTATTGTTGGTGAGAAGATCGCTCCTTTGGAGTAAAGCAGGTGCTCTGACACACTGACTATTATTGCTAATCTGGAGACTAGTTTATCTGACCTAACAGTGGTGTGATTAGACTTTTTTAGGTCTATTTGTTGTGCTCCAAGTCCTTACTAGCGTTGATCACAAATATTCGAATCGTGAATATTAATTGTGAATATTGGCACTTCGAGAATTCACAAATATTTAGAATATAGTGATATATTGATATATTTTCGTAATTTCGAATATTCGAGATTTTTTTTTTCATCAGTAACCTCCCTTCTTGTTTGTGGGCCAATGAGAAGGCTATAATGTCTTTGTCTGAGCTTAGCAATGTCCCTAGCAACCAATAGGAAAGTTGCCTACCCCTTACTATATAAGAACCTCCCCAGCAGCCATTTTCTACAGTTTTTTAAAGTTCTGAGAGAGACAGCAGTGTCATTGTTGTGCTCTGTTCTTTCCACACTACATTAGATAGATAGTTAAATAGCTATATATATAATACAGATAGTTAGTGGGAGATAGTCAGTGTAGGTTATATCCTGATATAGTATAGCTGCAGTGGCGTCTCTAGCTTTCAAATTTTGGGGGGGCACACTGGGGGCCAGGACAAAAGTAGGGGGGGCAGCTATAACAATGATACATTTACACAAGTACGTTTAGAAATGCTACAATACTTTACCCAATACCTAAAACCGCAACAGGGAAGAAAAGTCCAGCTGTCTGTGGATGACACTTTTATAGGGAGGGGGATCTGTGGATGACACTGCTATGGGGGGGATCTGTGGATGCCACATACCGTATATAGCATCTTACGCTATATGTGTCATCCACAGATCCACCCCATGACAGTGTCATCCCCATTTCCCCCTCAATAACAGTGTCATCCACAGATCTCCCTCCCTATAACAGTGTCATCCACAGATCTCCCTCCCTATAACAGTGTCATCCACAGATCTCCCTCCCCGCCTCTCACAGGAGTGTACATATATAAAATAAACATATTTCACATGAACACTTACAGTTACTTGGCTTGGCCCTTGGGGATCTCGGACGCCACTTCAACACTTGGCCGGGGGCTCGGCGGAGCTGATGTTGTGTTTTATCCTAATGAGAAAGATTTCATAATAAGGATTTAGAGAAGGGGCAGAGGGATAACAGAGCAGGGAGAGGCTGGTGCTGCTACTAGGGGGTCATACCATGGGGGAGTAATAAAGCCCACCATAATGCCCCCCAGTAGAAATAATTCTCTTTATAATGTGCAAAACATACCCCCTTATGCCCCCAGTTGAGCTAATGTCCCCCATAATGTGCCAGTATAAAATACCCCTATATAGTGCCCCAGTAAATGCCTCCATAGTGCTCCTCTTCCCCCTTCCTGCTAGTGCCCCCCATAATGTACCAGTATAAAATGCCCCATATATCGTGCCCCAGTAGATGCCCTCAGTCTCCCCCATAATTTGCAAGTATAAAATACCCCTTCTTAGTGCCCCCCATAGATGACTCCATAGTACTCCTGTCTCCCCTTCTCCATAGTACCCACCATAATGTGTCCCAGTATAAAATGCTACTGTACAGAGCCCCCCATATAAAACACCCCTTCTTTGTGGCCTCAGTAGATGCCCCTATAGTGCCCACCAATAATGTGCCAGTAATAAGTGCCCTCAATAACGTGCCACTGCCAGTAACAAGAGCCCCCCAATGTGCCAGTAATAAGCCCCCATCACGTGCCACTAATAAGAACCCCATCACGTGCCAGTAATAAGCCCCCCATCACGTGCCAGTAATAAGCCCCCATCACGTGCCAGTAATAAGCCCCCCAATGTGCCAGTAATAAGCCCCCCATCACGTGCCAGTAATAAGCCCCCCATTACGTGCTAGTAATAAGCCCCCCCATTACGTGCTAGTAATAAGCCCCCCCATTACGTGCCAGTAATAAGCCCCCCATCACGTGCCAGTAATAAGCCCCCCATCACGTGCCAGTAATAAGCCCCCCATCACGTGCCAGTAATAAGCCCCCCCATTACGTGCCAGTAATAAGCCCCCCATTACGTGCCAGTAATAAGCCCCCCATTACGTGCCAGTAATAAGCCCCTTATCACGTGCCAGTAATAAGCCCCCCAATGTGCCAGTAATAAGCCCCCCATTACGTGCCAGTATTAAGCCCCCATCACTTGCCAGTATTAAGCCCCCCCATCATCATGTGCCAGTATTAAGCCCCCCCATTGTAATAAGCCCCCCATTGTAATAAGCCCCCCCCCATTGTAATAAGCCCCCCCCCATTGTAATAAGCCTCCCCATTGTAATAAGCCCCCCCATTGTAATAAGCCCCCCCATTGTAATAAGCCCCCCTCATTGTAATAAGCCCCCCTCCCCCATTGTAATAAGCCCCCCTCCCCCATTGTAATAAGCCCCCCCCCAATGTGCCAGTAACACTATTGTAAAAAAAAAAAAAAAAAACACTTATTATACTTACCTTAGTGTCAGCGATGCGATGCAGACTCTTCCTGTGTCCCGCGCTGTAAGGCTCAGGCGGCGCGATGACGTCATCGCCCCGCCTGCGCCGGCCTCTGATAGGCTGCCGGCCTAGTGCCTGCAGCCTATCAGAGGAAGGGGAAGGGACACGCCTCTCCCTCCCCTGCACCTCCGCTGGCACAGGCAGATTACTAAGGAGATGAGCGCAATGGAAGCGCTCATCTCCCTGTGCCCGGCGGCGGCGGCTCACTTAGGGCGGGGGCATTTTAGTTGGGGGGGCACATGGGGGGGCACAGCATGATGTAGGGGGGGCCGTGGCCCCCTCTGGCCCCCCCCTGGCAACGCCACTGTATAGCTGTTGCAGTGCAGTGTGTTAGGTAGTGCGATAGGTTCTGCTGTTCATACATATATGCAGACCTGCTAAAATGCGAAGTTTCACGTATTGTGCCAAAATATTTGCATCGTTAGTCCCGATTTGTGCAATCGCAAATATATTGGAGCACTCTAACTGCATATAAAGCCATTTTTATTGTTCTGTCGTGCCAACTATTTTTTACAGTCTCAGGACACTTCTAGCAGCTTGGAAAATGCAGCAAAAGTGACCCACGTCTGTATTTTGCGTGCATTACGCGAATATTACATTGCCGATTTTTCATGATCAAGAAAATAGTCTTGAATTTGCGAATATATGACAAATAATCGTCCAAATATTCGTGAAATATTGCGAATTCGAATATAGCCCCTGACGATCATTACTAGTCCTTACTTAGCGTACGGATCCATAAAATCACAGTATGCAGGGACATTGAGGCCATTTTCAGATGTTACATTTTGCCATTTTTATTTCTCAAGTTTTCCTAAATTATGAAAAGAATCTTATCGATTTATATTTCTATCAGCACCACAAATGCTGCTTTCAATAGAAAAAATAAACTACCTTACATTTACGTTTGTTGCCCTGTGTGAATTCAGAGAACATGTGAAGAACTGCTGAAATACAAATAGTTTAGTGTTATTAATAATCTATGCTACTAATTGGTTACAGAACATATGGCCCGTATATAGTATAGATTAGATTGACTTGTACTCAACCTGAAAAATTCTTGGAATGAAACAGGTTAACTGAAGCAGAAGTGCATAAACACATCTTTATTCTAGCTGCTCAATGGATTTTTAAATCTGTATTTCATTTGTCACAGAGCGAGCTCCATTCCTGCTTTGTCAGCATGCACATTTGTGTGCATGGTTTTACTTTATGGTGCCATGCGATGTTTACATTGTTATAAATAATGGACGGAAAGAAAATAAACTGTAAAACGCACGTTGAATGCTAAGACACAGACCTGCAAAATAATAAAGCAAATCAATCCTAACAGCTGTAACCATGCTGTGCAATCTCTGACATATCATCTGTGGGCTGGACACCATTGCATAGGATGACTAAAACAGTGGTCCCCCATCTAGCATCACAATGATCTGTGAATGACAAGGAAATCAAAGGTCGGATAAATGTGGCTTGGCTTCAAAAAATATCACAATGTTAGGATGCAACGTAATAGGACTGTGGTACCTTCCTTTCTCCCATGAGATCATTGCAACTAATTTTAAGCTGAACATACACATTAGATGTAAGGAGAGCCTCTTGATAGATATCGGGGGATAGAAGGGTCGGCCATATTGGATTTCAACATACCCTATACTTTTGTTCTTGGGGAGAGAAGCCGTCTGCCAGAGGTGAATGTCAGTGGCCTACTTCCTTATCTCATAAAATAGGCTAAGCCGAGCAGCCATGTGAAATAGGAGAAATAGAGATCAGCTGAATGAACATTCAGCCTACATTTATCGGTGTGTGGCTTTATGCTTAATAGAAATAATTTGCTTTTCTTGTAGTAAACTACTTAAAGGGGTTATGTGGGTAAAGAAAATGATGATCTATCCTCAGGATAGGTCACAATTATCACATCGGTGGGGGTCCAAATCATGGCACCCATGCCAATCAGCTGTTTTAGGGACCCACTACACTCACTGGAGCTCTGGTGAGAGTGACGGGCTCCTGGCAGCTCTCCAAGCACAGTGCCCTACATCATATAACGATTGTGATTGGTACGGCAGTCCAGCTCTATTGACTTGAATGGGACTGAGCTGCAACTGGCCACATGACTGATGTATGGTCACATCACATGGCCTAGGAGGAGGACGCAGCCTCAATGAAGCACCCGGCCTTTTCTAACAACTGATCGGACCCCCTGACAATTTAGGTCCGATCAGTTGGTAGAAGATAGGTCATGAATAGTAATTCCCGGATAACCCCTTTAATCTAGACATACATATTCGATTTATGTTAGCCAAACCACCCAATTTCAGCAACTTTTGTAAACCACTTAATGTGTAAGAGGGGCTTCAGTTCCTACTCTCCCCCAAGAGCAGGTGTCAGAGGAGAGAAGGACCAGGCTGTTGGATTTCAATATACCTGTTGCTTTTGTTTCAAGTGAAGGTAAGGCACCTGCCAGAGGTTGCTTACTATTATGGCAGTGGATGTGGAACCACTGTGTCAACCGAATAGATTTGACTTAGGGATACTCCTAAGGCTACATGCACATGACCGTATGTGAGATCAGTGTCCGTCTGCATGTTTTGCGGGCTCCTTTCTCATTCAGTTCAAAGGGGTCACAAAAAAATGGACAGCACACAGATGTTATCCATGTGCTGTCCGCATCTGTATGTCTGTTCCGCAAATTATAGAATATGTCCTATTCTTGGTCTGCAAACTGTGGTCCATGGTCCCATGGGACAGCAAAAAACACAGATGGCACACACAAGCCATCCATGTGCCAGCCGCAGTTTGCGGACCAGTTGCCTGGAACACGGCTGTGTAGAAAAAGATGGGAGGAGGTCGCTGTGGGCAGGGTCAAAAAATGGGTAATTGCCTCTACAGGCATATATCTATGCGAACCAATTATTGAACCCTAAAGTACAGTAACCCCTATTAGTATGTTAACAGGTAGAACAGTTTACTGGCCCAGTTTTGCAAGGAATTGACAAAGCATTTTCAGTGAAGTGGAGAAGCCCCTAAAATAAGAGCCTATTTATACACCCAGCAACTCCTAAGAGATGTAATGGAACTGTGGCCGTAAGTACAGTATATATATATATATATTTTTTTAAAGAGGTGGAGATTATTCAAAACTGGTGCAAAGGCTTATATTTCCATAGCAATAAATTAGATTCAACCTTTTATTTTTATGAGCTCCTTATGAAACTGAAAGGATCAATTACATTGGTTTCAATGGGCAACTAAGATATTTTGCTTTGGATTAATTTAGAAAAATCCCACCCACTGTATAAGTTGTAACAGTTAAATTTAAAATATCAAGTTTTAAGATACACACAACTACTCTAGGTCATGGAGTCACAGGCCCCTTATCAACTGCATCCCATGTATGAAGCATGGCTTCTCTGGCCCAAACTGACCGCATCATGATTTATGAAACAGTCAGTTCCTATCTGATTGTGGCTCTGTTTTACTGTACTCGCATAGAAGTGTCCAAGAGAAGAACAATCAGATAGGATAAACTGTCTAAAACATCACCGTGATGCAGGCACAGTATAGGAGATGCATGCGGCCTACAAAATGCTTGTGTCGTACAGGACCTAGCGTAATTGGGTGAATCAGCCAAGTTGGTGGGGGTATGAATACTGGGAACCCTGTTGATCATACAAAAAAGTTTGCAAAGATAATTGTCCCCTTGGCAAAAATTTTTGCCAGTCAATAAGGTCCTGCTACAATGGCTTTGAGCTACAAAAACACCAAATAATGTCTTGCAGGCTGTACATGCTCAGTATTCAAAGCTACCCCACTGTTTCTATCTTTGCAAATTCTAATTCTTGATATTTTTTTACTTTACAGCACTGCTGATAATCTGGGAGAGAATATTAAGAAAGAGGAGGATTCAGATGATGAGACTCACACTGTTTCAGGTTGCAGATCATCAAGACTCCAACTGCAAGTTCCTCCACCTCAGCGCTGATTACAACAGAAGATCAGCCTGCAGCACCAAGACCAGATATTTCCAGCACCCACATATCATCACTCTAAAGTAGGGTGTGCCCTCAGCCTGTTTCTGATACAGATACTTGGTCCCTAATTAATTTATCTATTTTATTTATTTATGCACTTATATGGTGCTACTATATTCTGCAGCACTTTATAGACATTAGCATCCAACTGTCCCCAATGGGCCTCACAATCTAAGGTCCCTATCAGTATGTCTTTGGAGTGTGGGAGGAAACCGGAGTACCTGGAGGAAACCCATGCAAACACAGGGAGAACATACAAACTCCATGCAGATGTTGTCCTTGGTCGGATTCGATCCTACGACCCCAGCGCTGCAAGGCACCAGTGCTAACTACTGAGCCATCGAACTGCCCCCTTCATGCTCGGGTGCTCAAGTATCTCAGCAAAAACAGTGCTAAGGGACACAAAAGGATTTTGTTAAAGAGTTTTGACCCCACCTTCAGCATGTGCTGCAAGAATGGCACTTGAGGTGCATTGGCCTCATAACAGCCATAATGGACATGTATACAGGACCCCATTAGCCTTTGAAGCTACAGCAATATGTTGAGCATGCAAAAATGTGTATGCTATATCCTTCATTATCAAGCCAAGCAACATTTGTTCCATGACCACCAGCTCCAAGTGTCTAAATCAGTTCTCGTCTTTATTTTCCTAGCACAGGGAAACATACAGTATTATAGGGCACCATACTGTGGACATTACTAAACTTCTAAAGGAGAGCATGCACAGGGCATGCCTCCCTCCACACCTTTTCCGGTCCTTCACCCAAAACCTTTATGATCTGTAATTTTTTTTTGTCACTGCACAACCCCTTTAATGAGTGTGGATATTACTTATATTGTTCTTGTATTTAAGGAGAGCAGAAAAACAGAAATAATGATGTGTTGGATTTTAAAAAACACCACACCACACAGAGCAAATTGTGGACTTCTTAAATCAACCTTTTTCAAATTTGAGGCTTTTTAAAATAATTTAAAATAGCGTTCTGTCTCTTGTTTGTAGGCCATGATTTGATTGTAATGATGTAATAGAAGGTGTTTTATGGCAAATTCGATTTTATGTTGTTATTGCAAAAAATTTGCTATTTGAAAATCATTTTTAAAAATACTATTAAATTCCCAAAAATATTATTTGCTTTCAGGCCCATAAGAAACAAGAGAAAATAGAAGAGAGACGAGCCACTGGTAAGCTCACACTACTAGTGGTGATGGTTACAAGGGTAGAGTTGTGGTCACATGTCAAGTGGTTATTACAAATGTAGGCATATGTCAATTGAAAAATCCCTTAGTTTGTTGGGATGATTCTGCATATGAGGAAAATTTGGGAAGGCGATTTACCAGGGGTGATCTAACTGCACTTATAGTCTTCTCATTCAAGCTTGTTTAAATACCTTGGTTGTGTGCACTACCAGCTTATTAGGTAATGCTTATATCTGTCTACGTTTCCATATCGAAACTCCAAAGTATCAGAGTTATGTACTTTACAATTTAAGAGGGTTATTATTTTAAGCCTTTTGCTTTTCTGAAAATATCAGTGTAATAGCACACATATAGTGTATGCATAAAAAGGCAATGGCCCTCTTTTTACATCATAATGTAGTGATAATTATTTTTTTCACCAGTGGCAAGCACACTGTGGTTTCTATATTTGCTTGGCTGTGTTAAATAAAATTGCTATGCAAACATGTCTTTTTCTGGCTATGGGAAGTGCCAGTAATGACACCCTAATCCTAATGGCTTAAACACATCCTTGGAAAATTGCAGAATAGGAAGCAGTAGCCACATGATGGCTGCAGGCTTGACGGCATTTAGTCATCTGGATTTCAGAATCTCAGGAAATACCAAGATAATGATAATACAGTAGAATCAGTGTCTGTCGAAGAAGACAGGTTTAAAATCTACACATACTAGGATCATTTTACTAAACTAGATCTATAATAGTAAACCGAGCATAAGATATAGATGTGACTGTAAATACTATACTTTAAGGATATAATCCATTTCATGTGAACTTTTAGAATAAGCTATTGTGTGATCAGATTTTCATTAAGAATATATCTGTACTTTGCTCCTTTAAGCTTTCCCTCAACTCTGACTAGTCTCCCTGACCCAGCCACTGAACACTCCACCAGCATGATGCTGCCACCACCATGAGTCACTATAGGGATGGTATTGGGATGTGCTTGGTTTCCTTTAAACAAAATGCTTAGAATTGAGGACAAAACATTCAATATTGGTTTCATTAGACCAGAGAATCTTGTTTCTCTAGGTGTTCTTTAGGTGCTTTTTTGCAACCTCCAAGTAGGCTTTCATGTGTCTTTTACTGAGGAAAGGCTTCTTTCTGGCTACTCTGCCATAAAGCACAGATTAGTGGAATGCTGCAGTGGTGGTTGACATTCTGGAAGTTTCTCCCCTGCACACAGAATCTTTGGAGTCCAGCCAGAGTGACTATTGGGTTGTTATTTACTTATTTGGTGGGGTACCAACCTCTAGGAAGAGTCCTGGCTGTTCAAGACTTCTTCCATTTAAAAATCGTGGAGGCCACTGTGTGTTTGTGTGTCTTTTCAAATTGTGTCCAGTCAACTGAATTTACCACAGGTGGACTCTAATCAAGGTTTAGAAACATCTCAAAGACGATCAGGGGAAATGGGAGGCCCCCAGAGATAAATTTCAAGTGTCACAGTAAAGGGTCTGAATACTTATTCCATGAAAAATGTTAGTTTTCCCTTTTTAATACATTTGCAAACATAAAAAAAAAATACTGAGAGCAGATTGATGGGTGAAAAGTTATTTTTTTATTTTAGCACAAGTCCACAACATAAGAAAATGAGAAGAAAGTGTCTGAAGACTTTCTGAATGCAATGTATATTAAAGGGGTTGTCCCATGAAAAATATTTTTCAAACCAGGACCTGGATCTGAATACTTTTGTATTTGCATGTAATTAAAAATTTAGCATAGCCACTGAGTTATTAAATAAAATGTATCTATAGCGCCACCTGCTGTTTTTTTATTTTTATTCTTTGACCTGCTCACTGAGAAGGAGCACATGCTCAGTTTCATCCTTCAACTGAGTCCTGATCTGTGATAGGAAGAGCTGAGACACGCCCCCTGAACTGCAGCTGAAAAGACACTCCCCTTGAGCTGCCAGCTTGATATAAATCTAGCAGAGCAATGAATGGGGAGATTTCTGGAACCGATACAGGGCTGGTTCTAACTTTGTTAGAAAGAGATTGTCATGTACTATATGATGGCTGATTTTCGTTTTTTAGATTAGTCATGGGATAACCCCTTTAAGAGGGCCTTGCAACTCTTGATGTCAAAGGGCTTTGCTTCACTTTCAGTCAATGACTTCTTCAGACAGCTATAGATATACTTTTCTCTAATTTTATTTAGCAAAAAATAAATAAAACACGTTTGGAGTCGGACATTAGAAAGAAAAAAACATCTACAATAATCTCATAATTTCATACAGAAATAACAATGTGGTGTCACAATTAGAGATGAACGAATAGAAGCTGATGAAGTGGAATTCATTTAGAATTTCAGAAAAAAATTGATTTGCAACGAATGTGAATTTCCTCTCGCTTCGTGGGAACGAATCACAATTTTCCTAAAATGGTGGCTACACGTGTGAGGACTAAGTACATGGGGCATGGAACTCTGGGAAGGCGGGATCACCCAGATTGACATGCCTGCATGCAGCCAATCAGCAGCCAGCCAGCCCTGTGATGTCACAACCCTATAAATACGGCAGCCATTTTAGATTCTGCCATTTTCCAGTGTTCAGAGTGCAGGGACAGACGTGTGAAGGCGCTAGGGACAAAGTGGAAAAACCTCTATGTTTAAAATAAAAACTGAAAAAATTATTTATAAGTGCAGGGAAAGGATAGGGAGAAATCATTTCACAGCATCTTAGTACAAAGAGAGATGTCAGAAGGCACTAGGGACATTGATAGGAACGTGATTTACAAGAGCAGGAAATGATTATTTGGGGATCCAAATAGTCATTAGACAGCTTTGTCATTCCAGCTTTTTGTTATTGGGCTGCAAGTGTTAGGCCCCTTTCACACGGGCGAGATTTCCGCACGGGTGCAATGCATTAGGTGAATGCATTGCACCCGCACTGAATCCGGACCCATTCATTTCTATGGGTCTGTGCACATGAGCGGTGATTTTCATGCATCACTGGTGCGTTGCGTGAAAATCGCAGCATGCTCTATATTGTGCGTTTATCACACAACGCAGGCCCCATAGAAGTGAATGGGGCTGCGTGAAAATCGCAAGCATCCGCAAGCAAGTGCGGATACGGTGCGATTTTCACGCATGGTTGCTAAGATGACAGTCTGTTCACTGTATTATTTTCCATTATAACATGGTTATAAGGGAAAATAATAGCATTCTTTAATACAGAATGCTTAGTAGAAGGTCAATTGAGGGTTAAAAAATAACTCACCTCCTCCTCTTGATCGCGTAGTTGCCGATCTCTTCTTACTTCTTTAATCATGAGCTGCCGGCTAAAGGACTTGTGGTGACGTCACATCACATGGTCCAATCACATGATCCATCACCGTGGTGATGTACCATGTGATTGGCCCATGTGATGAGCTCAGTGACGTCACCACAGGTCCTTTGAAAGGTCCGTAAGAAAGAACAGGAGACCGGCATTGTAGGAGGTGAGTTAATTTAACTAATTTTTTTAACCCTCAATTGACCTTGTGCTAAGCATTATGTATTAAAGAATGCTATTATTTTCCTTTATAACCATGTTATAACGGAAAATAATTACATCTACACAACTTTGAACCCAAACCTGAACTTCAGTGAAGAAGTTTGGGTCTAGGTACCACATTCAGTTTTTTATCACGCGCGTGCAAAACACATTGCACCCGCGCGATAAAAACTGAACAACGGAACGCACTCGCAGTCAAAACTGACTGCAATTGTGTACCTACTCGCACGGGTTTGCCGCAATGCACCCGGGACGCATTTCACTTCTGCAGTTATTTCTGGTCAAAGCCTATAGGGGCGTATTACATTAAAAAAAGATAAATATATTCTCAGTGCATTTCTGCAGGTAATTCTGGTGAAAGCATATAGGGCGTATTTCAGTAAAATAAGAAAAATATATACACACTGCACTGTTGTAGTTATTTCTTTTGAAAGCGCATAGGGGCGTATTTCATTAAAAATAGACAAATATATACCCACTGCACTGTTGCAGTTATTTCTGGTGAAAGCATATAGGGGCATATTTCAGTAACATAAGAAAAATATATACGCACTGAACTATTTAATTGTTTTCTGGTTAAAATGTATAGTGGCCTATTTCATTCCATCAAGAAATATATATTCTCAGGTCACTTCTGCAGTTATTTCTGGTGAAAGCGTATAGGGGCGTATTTCATATAAAAAAGACAAATATATACGCACTGCACTGTTGCAGTTATTTCTGGTGAAAGCGTATAGGGGTGTATTTCAGTAAAATAAGAAAAATATATACGCATTGCACTGTTGCAGTTATTTTTGGTGAAAGCGTATAGGGGCATATTACAGTAAAAAAAATATATATTCTCAGTGCATTTCTGCAGTTAATTCTGGTTAAAGCGTATAGTGGCCTATTTCAGTCCAACAAGAAAAATATATGTTCAGTTCACTTCTGCAGTTATTTCTGTTGAAAGCGTAGAGGGGCGTATTACATAAAAAAATGAAAAAAATACACGCATTTAACTGGTGCACTTATTTGTGGCAAAAGTGTTCAGGTTGGCGGTTATATAGGTTGAAAGCATTTAGTGGGCTATTTCAGTACAAACAGAAAAATACATTCTCAGTTCATGTCGGCGGCGGATAGATGTGTTGAAAGCGTTTAGTGGCCTATTTCAGTACAAACAGAAAAATACATTCTTAGTTCACGTTGGCAGTTATATGTGTTGAAAGCATGGCTGGGATTCAGCAGGGTGGCAGCAGTGGGAGGTCGGAAGCCAAACGCAGCAGCCTACCTACCCGGGAAGTAGCAGGGGATCATGGAAGTACCAGAGGTAGCAGTCAATCAGTGCGGTGGTTATATGTGGTAAAATCTTTATTGAAGTATTTCGGTCAAAAAACAAAATGTTCAGCGCTGCGGTTATATGCGCTTAAATCTCCATGATAAATCTGCAGCGTGGGGGCACCGTGTGGCTTCTACAAAATTTCAAACTAATCCTTTAGCGGAGCGAATAGATGCCGGATGACCGGGACGCTCCATGACCTTCCCAGGAGTTGCTGTCGGGAGCAGCGGTTCATTTCTGAGACGTCCGTATATGGCGGGGGAAATCCAAAGACCCTTTCCATCTCCGTGCTCCATTATATGTGGTAAAATCTTTATTGAAGTATTTTGGTGGAAAAATAAATGTTATTCAGAGTTCAGTGCTGCACTTATATGTGTTAACATCTTTTGTGAATTATTTCGTTAAAAACTATTTTTTATTCAGCATTAAGCGCTGCACTTATATGCGGTAAAATCTTTTGTGACTTATTTCGGTGGGAAAAAAATAGTATTCAGCATTAAGCGCTGCACTCATATGCGGCAAAATCTTTTGTGAAATATTTCGGTGGAAAAACAAAATTAATGCAGCGTTCAGCACTACAGTTATACACTCACCTAAAGAATTATTAGGGACACCATACTAATACAGTGTTGGACCCCCTTTTGCCTTGAGAACTGCCTTAATTCTACGTGGCATTGATTCAACAAGGTGCTGATAGCATTCTTTAGAAATGTTGGCCCATATTGATAGGATAGCATCTTGCAGTTGATGGAGATTTGAGGGATGCACATCCATGGCACGAAACTCCCGTTCCACCACATTCCAAAGATGCTCTATTGGGTTGAGATCTGGTGACTGTGGGGGCCATTTTAGTACAATGAACTCATTGTCATGTTCAAGAAACCAATTTAAAATGATTCGAGCTTTGTGACATGGTGCATTATCCTGCTGGAAGTAGCCATCAGAGGATGGATACATGTTCTTATTCTGTTTATGCCAAATTCGGACTCTACCATTTGAATGTCTCAACAGAAATCGAGACTCATCAGACCAGGCAACATTTTTCCAGTCTTCAACAGTCCAATTTTGGTGAGCTCGTGCAAATTGTAGCCTCTTTTTCCTATTTGTAGTGGAGATGAGTGGTACCCGGTGGGGTCTTCTGCTGTTGTAGCCCATCCGCCTCAAGGTTGTGCGTGTTGTGGCTTCACAAATGCTTTGCTACATACCTCGGTTTTAACGAGTGGTTATTTCAGTCAACGTTGCTCTTCTATCAGCTTGAATCAGTCGGCCCATTCTCATCTGACCTCTAGCATCCACAAGGAATTTTCGCCCACAGGACTGCCGCATACTGGATGTTTTTCCCTTTTCGCACCATTCTTTGTAAACCCTAGAAATGGTTGTGCGTGAAAATCCCAGTAACTGAGCAGATTTTGAAATACTCAGACCGGCCCGTCTGGCACCAACAACCATGCCACGCTCAAAATTGCTTAAATCAACTTTCTTTCCCATTCTGACATTCAGTTTAGAGTTCAGGAGATTGTCTTGACCAGGAGCACCCCCCTAAATGCATTGAAGCAACTGCCATGTGATTGGTTGACTAGATAATTGCATTAATGAGAAATAGAACAGGTGTTCCTAATAATTCTTTAGGTGAGTGTATGTGGTAAAAGTCAGTTGGCCGCTGCCTATCTGCGCCATCGTCCATCCCCCCGCAGGTCTGAGCGGAGGGGCCCTCTGCGCTCACGTTCCACTGCCATGGCTGCTGGGGAGGGGTGGGGTGGCAGGAACAGTACCAGCTCCATCAGCAGCAGCCTGAGTCTACAGTCGTGGCCAAAAGTTTTGAGAATTACATAAATATTGGAAATTGGAAAAGTTGCTGCTTAAGTTTTTATAATAGCAATTTGCATATACTCCAGAATGTTATGAAGAGTGATCAGATGAATTGCATAGTCCTTCTTTGCCATGAAAATTAACTTAATCCCAAAAAAAACTTTCCACTGCATTTCATTGCTGTCATTAAAGGACCTGCTGAGATCATTTCAGTAATCGTCTTGTTAACTCAGGAGAGAATGTTGACGAGCACAAGGCTGGAGATCATTATGTCAGGCTGATTGGGTTAAAATGGCAGACTTGACATGTTAAAAGGAGGGTGATGCTTGAAATCATTGTTCTTCCATTGTTAACCATGGTGACCTGCAAAGAAACGCGTGCAGCCATCATTGCGTTGCATAAAAATGGCTTCACAGGCAAGGATATTGTGGCTACTAAGATTGCACCTCAATCAACAATTTATAGGATCATCAAGAACTTCAAGGAAAGAGGTTAAATTCTCGTTAAGAAGGCTTCAGGGCGTCCAAGAAAGTCCAGCAAGCGGCAGGATTGTCTCCTAAAGAGTATTCAGCTGCGAGATCGGAGTGCCACCAGTGCAGAGCCTGCTCAGGAATGGCAGCAGGCAGGTGTGAGCGCATCTGCACGCACAGTGAGGCGAAGACTTTTGGAAGGTGGCCTGGTGTCAAGAAGGCCAGCAAAGAAGCCACTTCTCTCCAAAAAAAACATCAGGGACAGATTGATCTTCTCCAGAAAGTATGGTGAATGGACTGCTGAGGAATGGGACAAAGTCATATTCTCCGATGAAGCCTCTTTCCGATTGTTTGGGGCATCTGGAAAAAGGCTTGTCAGGAGAAGAAAGGGTGAGCGCTACCATCAGTCCTGTGTCATGCCAACAGTAAAGCATCCTGAGACCATTCATGTGTGTGGTTGCTTCTCATCCAAGGGAGTGGGCTCACTCACAATTTTGTCCAAAAACACAGCCATGAATAAAAAATGGTACCAAAACACCCTCTAACAGCAACTTCTTTTAACAATCCAACAACAGTTTGGTGAAGAACAATGCATTTTCCAGCACGATGGAGCACCGTGCCATAAGGCAAAAGTGATAACTAAGTGGCTCGGGGACCAAAACGTTGACATTTTGGGTCCATGGCCTGGAAACTCCCCAGATCTTAATCCCATTGAGAACTTGTGGTCAATCCTCAAGAGGCGGGTGGACAAACAAAAACCCACTAATTCTGACAAACTCCAAGAAGTGATTATGAAAGAATGGGTTGCTATCAGTCAGGAATTGGCCCAGAAGTTGATTGAGAGCATGCCCATTCGAATTGCAGAGGTCCTGAAAAAGAAGGGCCAACACTGCAAATACTGACTCTTTGCATAAATGTCATGTAATTGTCGATAAAAGCCTTTGAAACGTATGAAGTGCGTGTAATTATATTTCACTACATCACAGAAACAACTGAAACAAAGATCTAAAAGCAGTTTAAAAGCAAACTTTGTGAAAACTAATATTTGTGTCATTCTCAAAACTTTTGGCCATGACTGTACAGTCGCCGATGAGTAGTTTTCTTCACCCACATAGTGAAGAAACTACTCACCAGCAGCAGCAGGTAGACCTGGAGCAGAAACCTGAACCAGCAGGTGGTGGTAAACTTGCACAGCACCCTGTCAACCCACATTGAAGATCCGCTGGACTACTGGGTGTCCAAACTGGATTTGTGGTTGCAATTAGCAGGTTTGCCCTGGAAAAGCTGTCCTGCCCGACCAGTAGTGTGGCATCAGAGCTGGTGTTTAGTGTGGCAGGGGCCATAGTTACCCCAAGGAGAACTCGCCTGTCCACCGAAAATATAGAGAGACTGACCATTGTCAAGATGTATCAGGCGTGGATCAGCCAGGATTTCCAACCACCAATTCCTGATGCGACAGACTAGATCATCCATGGTGCCACACCAACACTTTGATAAAGGAAACCAGTTTCTTCTGACTACCTGCCTCAGCTACTACTCTGATGCTGCAACCCGCCTGATGCAACACATGTGATGCCAAGTGCTCATTCTTGCACCCACCTTCGTCAGCGGGTAATGGTATTGCGAGCCAACGCCACACTCTGTTACCGGGTAAATTTATGGTCTCCTGATGCAGCTGCTGCTGACATATCAAAACTATGTCACCTTGCCACTCTGTGGCCTCCTGATGCAGCTGCCACCTCCAAACTATGTGACCTTGCCACTCTGGCCTCCTGATGCTGCTGCAACCTCCAAACTATGTCACCTTGCCACTCTGTGGCCTCCACATGCTGCTGCCATCTCCACACTATGTCACATTGCCACTCTGTGGTTTCTTCATGCTGCTGCCATCTCCACACTATGTCACCTTGTCACTCTGTAGTATCCTGTTACTACTGCTGGCATCTCCACACTATGTCACCTTGCCACTCTGTGATCTTATCATGCTGCTGCCATCTCCAAACTATGTCCATTGCCACTCTGTGGTCTCCTCATGCTGCCGCCATCTGCACACTATGTCACCTTGCCACTCTGTGGTGTCCTACTGATACTGCTGGCATCTCCACACTATGTCACCTTGCCACTCTGAGGCCTCCTCATGCTGCTGCCATATCAAAATTATGTCACCTTGTCATTCTGTGGTATCCTGCTGCTGCCATCTCCAAACTATGTCACCTTGCACCTTTGTGGTCTCTTCATGCTGCTGCCATCTCCACACTATGTCACCTTGCCACTTTGTGGCCTCCTTATGCTGCTTCCATGTCCACACTATGTCACCTTGCCACTCTGTGGTCTCCTGATGCTGCTGCTGCTACTGACATCTCCACATTATGTCACCTTGCCACTCTGTGATCTCCTCATGCTGCTACAATCTCCACAATATCAGAAACAGAGAAAAACGAAGCTCATAGTACCAAAAATATAAATTTTATTAAAGCATAATTAAAATGACAGAAATAGAAAAAGCAAATACATGTGATGCCGTTAAACAAGATAATAAGAGCGGAGGACAAAAAAGAAAAGCGCCACCCCGAGAGGGAAAACACACGGATGAGAGAATACAATGTATCTGTATAACATGGGAAGAAAAATGCTGGGTACAGTGCCCAACCCATGCAGAGATAATAGAACCAGTAGGTGCCAGGTGAGACAGTGGTCAGCACATACACCCCGAATGGCATTAAATGGTGTGCAGACACAAATAAAGGTGGAAGTATTCTGCACACAAAAAGGGGAGACCAGGTGTATGTGAAGAACAAGATCGTATAGCCTGGGGAGAGTAACAGGAGACCAGAGCTCACCTATAGCAAACCGTGTGCAGAGAAACCCAGGGTGGCGCTACCCCAACGCGCGTTTCGGCGTGCCTTCGTCAGGGGGTCAAATTGCACCTTTGTGGTCTCTTCATGCTGCTGCCATCTCCACACTATGTCACCTTGCCACTTTGTGGCCTCCCCTTCCTGCTTCCATGTCCACACTATGTCACCTTGCCACTCTGTGGTCTCCTGATGCTGCTGCTGCTACTGACATCTCAACATTATGTCACCTTGCCACTCTGTGATCTCCTCATGCTGCTACCATCTCCACAATATGTCACCTTGCCACTTTGTGGTAACCTGTTGCTGCCATATCCACACTATGTCAACTTGCAACTCGGTGGCCTCCTGATTCAGCCAACATCTCCAAACTATGTCATCTTGCCACTCTGTGGTCTCCTGATGCTGCTGCTGCTACTGCCATCTCCACATTATGTCACCTTGCCACTCTGTGATCTCCTCATGCTGCTACCATCTCCACAATATGTCACCTTGCCACTTTGTGGTATCCTGTTGCTGCCATATCCACACTATGTCAACTTGCCACTCTGTGGCCTCCTGATGCAGCCAACACCTCCAAACTATGTCATCTTGCCACTTTGTGGCCTCCTCATGCTACTGCCATCTCCACACTATGTCACCTTGCCACTCTGTGGTATCCTGTTACTACTGCTGGCATCTCCACACTATGTCACCTTGCCACTCTGTGATCTTCTCATGCTGCTGCCATCTCCATACTATGTCACCTTGCCACTCTGTTGCCTCCTCATGCTGCTGCCATCTCCACATTATGTCACTTTGCCACTCTGTGGTGTCCTACTGCTACTGATGGCATCTCCACATTATGTCACCTTGCCACTCTGTGATCTCCTCATGCTGCTACAATCTCCACAATATCAGAAACAGAGAAAAACGAAGCTCATAGTACCAAAAATATAAATTTTATTAAAGCATAATTAAAATGACAGAAATAGAAAAAGCAAATGCATGTGATGCCGTTAAACATGATAATAAGAGCGGAGGACAAAAAAGAAAAGCGCCACCCCGAGAGGGAAAACACACGGATGAGAGAATACAATGTATCTGCATAACATGGGAAGAAAAATGCTGGGTACAGTGCCCAACCCATGCAGAGATAATAGAACCAGTAGGTGCCAGGTGAGACAGTGGTCAGCACATACACCCCGAATGGCATTAAATGGTGTGCAGACACAAATAAAGGTGGAAGTATTCTGCACACAAAAAGGGGAGACCAGGTGTATGTAAAGAACAAGATCGTATAGCCTGGGGAGAGTAACAGGAGACCAGAGCTCACCTATAGCAAACCGTGTGCAGAGAAACCCAGGGTGGCGCTACCCCAACGCGCGTTTCGGCGTGCCTTCGTCAGGGGGTCAAATTGCACCTTTGTGGTCTCTTCATGCTGCTGCCATCTCCACACTATGTCACCTTGCCACTTTGTGGCCTCCCCTTCCTGCTTCCATGTCCACACTATGTCACCTTGCCACTCTGTGGTCTCCTGATGCTGCTGCTGCTACTGACATCTCAACATTATGTCACCTTGCCACTCTGTGATCTCCTCATGCTGCTACCATCTCCACAATATGTCACCTTGCCACTTTGTGGTAACCTGTTGCTGCCATATCCACACTATGTCAACTTGCAACTCAGTGGCCTCCTGATTCAGCCAACATCTCCAAACTATGTCATCTTGCCACTCTGTGGTCTCCTGATGCTGCTGCTGCTACTGCCATCTCCACATTATGTCACCTTGCCACTCTGTGATCTCCTCATGCTGCTACCATCTCCACAATATGTCACCTTGCCACTTTGTGGTATCCTGTTGCTGCCATATCCACACTATGTCAACTTGCCACTCTGTGGCCTCCTGATGCAGCCAACACCTCCAAACTATATCATCTTGCCACTTTGTGGCCTCCTCATGCTGCTGCCATCTCCACACTATGTCACATTGCCACTCTGTGATTTCTTCATGCTGCTGCAATCTCCACACTATGTCACCTTGCCACTCTGTGGTATCCTGTTACTACTGCTGGCATCTCCACACTATGTCCCCTTGCCACTCTGTGATCTTCTCATGCTGCTGCCATCTCCATACTATGTCACCTTGCCACTCTGTTGCCTCCTCATGCTGCTGCCATCTCCACATTATGTCACCTTGCCACTCTGTGGTGTCCTACTGCTACTGATGGCATCTCCACACTATGTCACCTTGCCACTCTGTGGCCTCCTCATGCTTCTGCTATATCCACACTATGTCACCTTGCCACTCTGTGGTATCCTGCTGCTGCCATCTCCAAACTATGTCACCTTGCACCTTTGTGGTCTCTTCATTCTGCTGCCATCTCCACACTATGTCACCTTGCCACTTTGTGGCCTCCTCATGCTGCTGCCATATCAACACTATATCACCTTGCCACTCTGTGGTCTCCTGATGCTGCTGCTGCTACTGCCATCGCCACATTATGTCACCTTGCCACTTTGTGGTATCCTGCTACTACTGCTGGCATCTCCAATCTCTGTCACCTTGCCACTCTGTGATCTCCTCATGCTGCTGCCATCTTCACACTATATCAACCTGCCACTCTGTGGTCTCCTCATGCTGCTGCCATCTCCACACTATGTCACCTTGCCACTCTGTGGTGTTCTACTGCTACTGCTAGCATCTCCACACTATGTCACCTTGCCACTCTGAGGCCTCCTCATGCTGCTGCCATAGCAAAACTATGTCACCTTGCCACATTGTGGTATTCTGCTGCTGCCATCTCCAAACTATGTCACCTTGCACCTTTGTGGTCTTCTCATGCTGCTGCCATCTCCACACTATGTCACCTTGCCACTTTGCGGCCTCCTCATGCTGCTGCCATCTCCACACTATGTCACATTGACACTCTGTGGTCTCCTGATGCTGCTGCCATCTCCACAATATGTCACCTTGCCACTCTGTGATCTCCTCATGCTGCTACCATCTCCACAATATGTCACCTTGCCACTTTGTGGTATCCTGTTGCTGCCATATCCACACTATGTCAACTTGCCACTCTGTGGCCTCCTGATGCAGCCAACACCTCCAAACTATATCATCTTGCCACTTTGTGGCCTCCTCATGCTGCTGCCATCTCCACACTATGTCACATTGCCACTCTGTGATATCTTCATGCTGCTGCAATCTCCACACTATGTCACCTTGCCACTCTGTGGTATCCTGTTACTACTGCTGGCATCTCCACACTATGTCACCTTGCCACTCTGTGATCTTTTCATGCTGCTGCCATCTCCATACTATGTCACCTTGCCACTCTGTTGCCTCCTCATGCTGCTGCCATCTCCACATTATGTCACCTTGCCACTCTGTGGTGTCCTACTGCTACTGATGGCATCTCCACACTATGTCACCTTGCCACTCTGTGGCCTCCTCATGCTTCTG